>NW_008751844.1:169651-196704 GCF_000715545.1 Opisthorchis viverrini
GAGCAGATTGTGTTTATTAGCGTACAGAAAGTGAGGAGAGTTAAAAAAATAAAGATTCGACATTTTTATCACAGGTAAGTGACTTGATTTTGCAACAGAAAACATACTGTTGTGTGCAGTTTCAGGTCACTCTCTTTTAAACAGTCCTCGTCCTGTCCTGAAGCAGCTATTCTGGTGAGTTTATATCAAAATAGCTCTTATTGGAGCCCATCCACAGTGCACATCCTTGGCCCTACTGGAGTATGAATTTCGGACATCGGACATGTAGGGAGAGCCTGTTACCGGTACGCCACCAGCGTACGCTGGAAGCCCCTAGGCAGTCAAATGAGTTCACGCTTGTGTGAGTTGACTACTTTGCACTCAAATGGATGGGGCGAGCCTGTTACCGGTACGCCACCATCGTACGCTGGAAGCACCTAGGCAGTCAAATGAGTTCATGCTTGAGTGAGTTGACTACTTTGCACTCAAATGGATACCTAGTGGCTGTCCTCGTCATGTCAGTCGATTGGCGGGCCTTAAGGGACGTCCCAGTCGGGCATCGTCACAGACAATCTACGATTAGTCGTAGGTGGTTTCAGGACTTGGCAAATTCACCTCGGGAGTTTAGCCTTCCGCATGGCCAATGATATGCACGGCTGATGAGCTCTAATTAGAGCAAAACTCGAGTTCATTGCTTCCCCACTCTTGGCGCCAGGACAGCTGGTGGACTGTTGGAACGAGAGCGGTAGTTCCGTGAATGCTACGAAAACCGCAACCATTTACACCTGAGACTATCGTCTCACTCTGGCTGGCAAAGTACGGCGTCAAAATGACTACAAGAATAATATGTTTTCTTTCGGCAAGTAGAAATTTACTTATTGTTGATGAACATAACCAATCTCCTGGCGCTAAAATTTCGCAACTCGCTACCCTCCTACGGTGGAAACGCAACGACGGTTACCTTTTTAGATATGAACCGTGTTAGGAGGGGTCTCTCTGATGCTGAGAATTGTAACGTTTACAACAACCGATTGTAGGATCCATACAGGAAACCATAGTTCTCCCCTCCCGATGTAAACCTCAGCTTTTATCCTAGTTGGAAACTTGTTTGCAGTAGAGAGTCAGCAGTTAACGTCGAAGGGCCAAAATGTAACCTAGGGCATTCAAAGACCAGCTCTATCAGTGGGTAGTGTCACCAAATGACAGCAACGACGGAGCCTACATCGAGGAGTTAAGCAAGGAATCACGAAAAATCTTCTCTATTCATTGTCGAGTGGAACACGAATCTAGATTTCCAGGTGACAGGAATTCAGTACAGGTTGCTCTGTGGACCCTTCTTGATGCCTTTAAGTGGAGTCTGTCCGATAGGAACAACTGATAGACTAGTCGCATCAGTCAAACATACGGCATTTTAGCCTGGTTTCGAAAGTCATATTTCAGACGCGTCCAGCGTGAATGGTTTAGGTGGCGGTAGCCGGTTTATCTGGAATGTTCGAATTCCACGACAGCTACTGATAAGCACTGCCAATCAGCTCAAAATTGGAGTCCAGTGCTATCCAAAAACGTAATTATGTCAAGTGAGGAGTAGGATTACCCAAACGAAGCCGGTGAGAATACAAATAAAACCAAACCCACAAATATCATTGTCTGTTCTCTGTTTGGCCCGATAAAAAAGAATGATGGCCGTATGTAATTTATGCTGTGTTTGTTTATTTCCCGAGTTACAGCAGACTGTTTAGCCCCCGGTAGAACTTGACGAAGTTGGGTCCCTTCTGGGCGGAACGTGCACATCGAGGGGATCTTTTGCTATTTTTTTAACAGCTGAGTACCTCCCAAGTCAGTTGCTTAGTTTTGGAAGAAATTCACTCTCCTTTTCTATCACAATTATGAAGCTAAGTTTGTTTATAATCAGAGGCCTAAATTCCCAACTCATTTTGCTAGATTTTATTATTTGCACTAGGTAGTTCAGTGCTGTTAATTTGGTCTTGAAATCATTCACTTTTCTGTCCTCTTGATCAATTTGATCATCCATTTTCAGACTTATCATGGTGTAAATAACGTTCTCTACGATAAAATGGTACAATCAGAATCTCTAATCGATCACTTACGATGCGCTCACTTGTTGTCGGGCAGAAGCGTCAGGTGTGGCTCCGTAACCATATATGCTTTTCTATAGAGTAAAATGTTGGTAGCTCAGGTAACGTAGATGGTGGTCGTTGGCTTGTTCACTGAGCTGGGCAATTTGATTGCAAACGTTTCATCACCATTCGAAGTGACATCATCAGTGCGTTATTGTGGAGCGTAGTAGTGCGTAGCGATGGGTTGGTGGTTGTGCATTCAAATTGTGATGTCTTTTTACGCATGGACTACCATAATGATAGTTTCACTGATAGACATAGTACCCAACTCATAAGGTTGCTGACCGACTGATTTCGTCCTTCTTTGGGCTTCTCAGGTGAGCGCAGTCCCAAAGTTCCTGTCAACCTTATTCTCCACTTTAGCACAAATTTCACAAGATTGGTGAAATACACTGATTCAATACACTCACACAATTTGTTTTGACGGGAGCTTCACTAGGAACCCGGCTGAGTCATTCATTTCTGCTTTTAAGCAGTAAAGAGCACACATATATAGTCTGTTTTACCGGTGCCATCCGAGAGGGTGTACAAATGGAAACGCACGTGGTCCACAAATGTACCTTCAAGAAGCAATTTGCGAAGACTGTTGAGGCCTTACCATTCAGCGACACGTTGGTCATTATTTCGAGCAGTACTCCAAATAAACTCAACGACTCATAGTTCATCTTTGAATAACGATAACAATACTTCCTCATTAAGTGACTGTTCAAGGACCTGGGTCAAGATTAGTAACTTAAAAAGTGAACTTTCATCGGACAGTGAAGCACGCAGTGCTTTGCACGTTTGTAGCTTTGAGCGGAAGAAACATTTTTGAGCTAGCACTGTCGGCACGTTTCACAATGGGAAGAATTGTACCTGGAACACGTGGTCAATCGTTTTATGTGGCGCCTAGTTTGAGTAGCTTGATGGGAACTGTGACGGGAACCAACAGTATTAAAGTTGGCTTTCAAACATCCTAAGTTATCAGTAGTAAACGAAACTCAGTTGCCACGCATAACATTGTTCGCATTTTCTGATATCTAAAAAACGCGACGTCTGTCAGAGCCTAGTATTGACAAAATTGCCAGAATGGTACTTACGTTTTGTCTGTCTAACTGCTGATGAATTTGGCAAGACTAAGACACGGTAGACCCGTCAAGAGGGGTGTTTGTATTCGGGGGTAGTGGGTAGGAGCCACTGATAGGCACTACTAAATCGGGGGTCAGTCTGCTACGAGTACTTCAATGTTTTCTTCTGGGGATTGTCTGTGTCACTGTCTTCCGAGAACTGTGGCGTTATCTTGCGTTTTCTTGTAACCTCCACTTGTGTAGACAATACAAAGTCCATTTGAGCAGCCTGTTAAACGGTGGAAAACTGCACGTGTAGATGATAACAAAAAGCGAAACCCAACTGGAGAAAAGCAGAAGGGTTCGATAATCAGTTCGCAACATGTTTGTTTCACTTGTAGCCGAAGTTCTGAATTTCAGCAAACTGTTCGGCTCATCACCCCTTGGCGCACAGTATAAGGTGCCTGTATACAATATACAAATACCAGTGAAAGGAAGAAGGCCTTCGCTGCGAAGTTATTTATTAGAAAATGCCAACTGAACAGTTACAGAGTATTGGACAGGAAAGCAAAAACTCTAATATGTATCTTGTTTACAAAAACTAAATATTCATCTTCTCCTTGAAAGCGTCTTCCTGAACTTTCCCGGATATTCATTGACTGATCCCCAAATGCAAGTAAATGCGATTCCACAAATTCCGTAATAGATCTCACTTATCAAGAGACGCAGAGCGGATTTACGAGAAAACACTTCTCGCATGCTACTCCCAATAGTAGTATTACCGTTACACTAGGAACAGAACTATCAAAATGCGATCAGGAAAACTGGAAATGCAATCTGGTGAACAACAATGCTCTTCAAAGGCCCCCTTCGAAGACAGACAGCTTCCCTAGAGAATTATTAATACCGGTCTCCGAAAGACAATGTAATACATATGGTCCCTCCGAAGAAAGACCACCCTCTCGAAAATTTCAGCACCTCGTTCTAAAATAGTTCACCTACAATGACAATTACTGATTGTCCAGAAGGAGGTACAAAGGCATACATCAAAGTTCACACGCAACGGATGATGTATTTCTACTGCGCTGCGATGCCGGCATTCATTGTGAAGCAATGGTTTGGAATTCTAGGAATTCTTAAACGTGACGGCACACGTCAGATATTCTCAAAAAGTTAGCGCCGGGCAGGATTGTTGCTCAACGAACGTGGTATTTAAGATAAGAATATGGAGGCCTTTTGCAAGAGCCTATTGCCGTGGAAGCTAAGGGTGTTACCAGCCAGCAAATGTGTGTACATAATCCGATGTCACTTCAGCGTTTCAGTTCGCCAGTACCGAAACTGGAGGCACGTACAGTCTAATCTGCTCCTATATTCGGTAGATGATGCTGCCAATGTAAGAACGACCATCCTCAAACGCAGATCAGTTTGACTGTTCCTCCTTAGTAATGTATGATCAGGGGGATACTGTATTACCGCATTATACTTGCTGTTCATTTTTGCTAGTATCCTATTGTTACTGTTTTGCCAGTGTAGTACTAACAGAATGGATGAAATGTTTATATTTGTTGGACTAACAACAGTCCAAAGGATTACTCTTGGGCGTCTGTTTTCTACGTAAGTTTGATTGTGGTCAGACATTGCGGAGCTAGGATTTTCCTTATCACAAAGAGGGTACGCGCATAAACTGGGATAACCGAAATCTAGATTAAAGAAAGTCGTGTTGGATTCAATACTGCTCAGTAGTACCATTGTTAATGCTCTACTAGAACCCGAAAATTAGTCATACGAACGAGAAAACGGGGAGCACTAACAATATCTGCTTGTTGAGCAAAATTATTACAACAGATATATAGGCGAACAAGCAACTTATCGTATTGCAGATACAGGTTGATAAATCCTGTTGCAAGTCAGGATGCAGGCTTCGTGTCTCCTTCGCTGCTGTAGCAGTCACACGTATTTCCTGACTATCCGTGAGTGAACCGTCGTAAGTCCTGAGCGGCTCTGCTCCGAGTTGGGCGACGTGCGAAGCTCCGTTGAGCTCTGTTGTGTTGTGTGCTGTTATCCTATATATGGGAACGTTTGCGTGTGTGTGGGTGTCAGCACATGACTTGTTGCTACCTTATCAGTCGATGTCGGATGAGTCACCATTATGTGTCGTGATTTGTACGTGTAGGGAAAGAAGGACGAGTCTTGGGATCAAGGGCTTGACTGTGAGCTGTGTAGTCAAGTTAGTCGCGATTCTGTGGTGCGATTTGTGAGCTTAAAAAAAGAACAGATCTCGTGATCTAGCTAGTGTCGGTGACTTGTACAGTCATGTATGTGGTGAAAGGGTAGCTACGCCATCTTACTGACATTGAAAAACATGGTAATTTGCAGCATTTTTGGAACTGCGTGGGTTTATTGAATGGTCTGATTTGAAAGGATATGATCGAATTAATTCTCACGTGATCTGAGTGGTGTTTACTCGAAATCCAGACACTGCTTCATCACACGTTGATCAGCTGCTGACTGTGTACTTCACCTAACAAATTTGTAAGGGCTAGACGACATCTTTCATGAAATACATTAATTGGTGTACCAATTTGTTTTTTTTTCTTGTGGGAGATTCAGCTAAGCCCCAGTTCAAACCCTCGTTTATAAAATTGTGTATGTGTTGAACAAAGGCCGCCTATGCCTCTGGGGATTACGCCTAGCTGGTGAGCTCCAAGAAGGGCGAAACCGATCGTGAGCTGTCTTCAGCAAACTGATGAGTAGGTTCCTTCTAGATGACGTCCTATTTAGCATTAGTCATCTACATCGACGTGCCCGGCCAGAGAGTTTGTTTCAGGAGAAGGGAAGCAGTATAGGTTGATGAAACTCGTTTGCTGCCGGTGACTTAGATTTTCGCCAACACTATATTAGCCTGATTTCTTCATTCTAGACAGGAAAGCTCAACCGGCTGAATATACTGGTGTCCCAGAAAGCTCGGAAAGTTTTCTAGGGGCGTATAAGTGACTAGGCCGTTAATTGATGGGAGTTACTTGAAACAGTCACAGTTAGACAGCTAGACCGTAGCTGAGTGCGTTTTTGTTGATGTCGGGAAATGGTACAAATCCATGCTTGTAACTTGGTCCCTCAGAAGAGGTGATTTCAACAAGACAATAATTCCAACTTGATCTGATAGAGCTATCTTTTGGGGATACTAATCTGTCGCTATTTCTTTCTCTAGAGGCCACACTAACTAAAATCTTGTATCTTCCTGGCGTATAATCCGGTACCGATTACAGTAGACCAGATCCGTTTTAGAGCTAGTTCACCACGTGTGACTGAGGGCAGCCGAAGTATTAGCCCAGACCATGCGTGTGCGACATCCACACGAAATTACCAATCCAAATTAATTGCAATAGCTCGTGGGAATAAATACACCCGGATGCGTGGAAACCTGCTGTGACTTTTTAACATTTCAAAAAAGCCACGTGTACAGACACGGGTACAGCTGATGGATCCACTGACAAAGCCAGTCAAGTTACGAATGGTGTTTATATTCCAGCCGTCTAGGATTATGATGACTTTCGTTGGATTACCGAATTCTAGTACAGCTGACAGGGTTCTAGCGCACTAGCTGCTGTCGGTATTCGGTACCACTGATCGATCGATCTAGTTAATGGACATAAAAGTACTTGTCCCGTCTATCGGTTCATCCGCAGACGAAACAGTTCACATCGTCTTCGCGAGTCGTTCACAAGGTCATCAGTTTGACTTGATAAAGTGAAAGCTTCATATGTGCGTGGATTGGCAATTTTCAGATGATTAACTGTATAGTGTCCTATTGTTAATGGATGCCTTGTAATCATGAAGGACTTACCGCTCCACTTTTGTAAATGAGGCGTACTCACTGCCTAGAAGGACCGGTAGGATGAAACAGCAAGGTTAGATCCTCAGACAGATGGTTTTTCTTGTCGATCGAAATCAAATTTTAGTCATGACGAGAATTCGTACACCCGTACCACACTATCTTATAAACTGACTATCAGAAGGCCTATAATCAACCAGATTCAAATACATGACAGCGATAGTGTCTCAGCTTAGTTCTCGGTACATACCTACCAAATCAGCATTCTCGTCAAAAGAGTCACCAAAGTGCACAGCGCATATTACCGCCCATAGATAAGTCAAAAACACATACACAATGCGTCATATATAAAGCGTATGCGATGAAAACACTGAGAATTCTGACGCCTTCCGGATGCGGCATTGGCAACCGGCGTTTGACAGATACTGGGTCATGATTGGCTGTTAGATCCCCACTTTTGACCACTCTGGGCCCTCCTTGATGCTGAATCGGCAAGCGGCTCGATCTCCTGGCCAATCGCGTGTGGGATAGGCCTCTTGAACACAGCAGCGCCTAAATGCAGCAGTGAAAAAGTTTCGCTGCAGAATTCCGCCTAACAACATGTCCGTTGTATACCCATAGTTGATCACTTCATTTCCCTTCACAGTTTAACGAATATTCTTCGACTTGTATGTCTTAGGACCGTCTAATTAGAAAGCTGAGGTGATCATGTAGCTATTTTGTTACTAGAATGGCTTTAGAAATGACAAAGGCGATTATGCATTTGATCCACGATGCGACTGCTGACCGAATGGCGCCGGTAAAAACTACAGTCACACTGCCGGGGCAATGCATTATTTAAACCTTTTCTAACACGGCCAGATCTGTTCTTGGCTTCACATTCCACGAATCCTCACTTGACTCAGTGAGCACATGGTCTTCCAATTTGTTCAGTTTGAGATATCCTCATGGTCAGTAATCCTAATTCATGACTGACGCTTGGGCAAAAGTTGGCAGCATTGGGACAATACAAGTTGAATGGTCGATGATTAAACCGCCATGTCTTAGTTTCTGGTCCCACAGGAATTCTTTGTCTCATGTGAGTATCCTGTGTGAACGACGCTTGGGAAGGGAATATTGGAACTTCATCCCAGTGGTTTGGAGAAGCAAGCCTAAAACTAGTGCAGCTGATTTTTCAGCCTTGTTTTTGCAGTTATAATTAGCTTAGTTGACATTGATCCAAACGCGCACTGATGAGTTCCCTCGAATGATGAATGTAAGTCTATTGCTGTGCTGAGCAAACAGACCAACAACCACCGGATCAAATGTCAATGAAATGACGGTTCCCCATGCAGTCGCAACACAGGCAGAGATGTCCTGAAAAGTAAACAAGAATTTAGTGAACTACTCTTAGAAATAATAACTGTGTGTACCCGTTGCATCATCCCAAATAGACTACTATGTTGCTTCGGAGGCTCCTACCGAGCAAAAGTTCGGTTAACTTCTTCCGTAAGGCAAGCCTCATTCTTGTTCGCTTGAGGGACTGCGAGTCCTTTAAAAGCAACGAATGAGCAAAATACAGCATGCCAGCCCATTCACATGTACAAAGGTGCAACCCCCCACTAAATTTCACACACAAGCTGTTTCCGAAGGGGACGAATTTTGGAGGCGTTACGGTGAGTTTAGGAAAACCTGTATGGTAAAACTGCCTGCTAATAGCTCTCAGATTCGTATGTTTTGATAACTTCACCGACTTTTTTTCAAACCTGGACTGAGGTCATTCTCTCTCAAGTATCAGACTTCACCTGATCAGGATGACACTTACCCAGGATTTTCAAACACNTTTTCAAACCTGTCTTCCCCTTCACCTCATTCAGTAGAGATATTCGCAAGATTTCTATCCGTTCATTGAATTTTTGAGAAAAAAATCCTACCACCGATTACAGTTCGGTGGCTAGTTTATGAAGTTGAGATCCTATCTACAACTGTGTGTGTCTCAGTGCACACCAGACAAGCCACAAACAGCGCTGTCACAATCGGTATGTGAGTGTACTGTCTTCCAGTAGGTCTAAAACGAAGATCGCTTCATTTGTTAGTGGATACCTATGCAAATACTACGACTACCCACGTTCAAGAGCTGCCGTGGATCTTATTTTAATTTGTACAACTGAGGCAGCTTAAAGAGATTGCTGTTAAGTTCCTAGTCTTGAAGGAGCGTGTGTACAGGATTTCTGGAAGGGCACAAGAATCCAGACTGTTAGCGAATATACACTCATTTGCAAACTAATTTGGTTCTTTCGAGAGATTCAGCTGGGTTCAAGGTGACTCTCGAAAAAACAAATTAGTTTGCAAGCAAGTGTATATTCGCTAATTTCGTGCAATTTGGTTTCAAGTAGAACACAATGTTGACGGAAACCCGGGGACTGCGCCTACCTGATGAGCCCCAAGAAGGGCGAAACCGGTCGTGGGCTGTCGATGGATTTTCAGCAACCTTATGAGTAGTACATTACAAATAAATCCAGATTGTTCTTTGTTCGAAGGCAGGTAGTCCAAGATCCTATTCATATGGCCACCCTTGGTCTCAGCCGAAAACCCCAGTATGCATATGTCATTGCAAACAGGCATGAAATCAACAGAGCAAACACTGGCTAAATTCCCAGTCAGGAATCTAACTCTATACGAAAATTTATTTCAAACGCTGGCTAAATTCCCACTCAGGAATCTAACTCTATACGAAAATTTATTTCCACTCTGATGAAGAGGGCAAATACGGTGGAAAAATCTCTGAGTTTGTTGGATTCGTTGAGGTTCTTCTCTGGTAAATGGCCGATTTATACTGAAGATGTACAGTTCATTTCCTCTAACAAAAGCTTTTCTCTTAGGATACTCGTAATACACTACTCATAAGGTTGCTGCAAATCCATCGACAGCCCACGACCGGTTTCGCCCTTCTTGGGGTTCATCAGGTAGGCGCAGTCCCCGAGTTTCCGTCAAACTTATGTTCTACTTGAGGCCAAATTGCACAAAATTAGCGAAACACACTCATTTGCACACTAATTTTTCTACAAGCCCTGTTACATTCCTTCAGATGGAACTTTCAGGAATGTTGAAAAAACTGATTGTCTTAATGTACGGCGCGTAAAGGTTGATAAATTTGTCCAATAGATTCGACTAACTGATATAACATACTGATGTACATCTTTGCTCCAGATGTACAGATCAGACCGATTGTGACCTTGAACATACAGGGCACGTGTCCGAATAATTTAAACGGCAAATTTGTGTAGCATACATTTATTATCTCGCAGTGTGTTAATTATACATTACAGGTAAGAACAGCTCGGTGACGAAATAGAAAAAACTGGCTTGGTTGCTGTTTTCTTGCTGGTGTGGAGTCGAATCAAGTTGTTTTTCATGTTTGGTCGGTACAGTATGTATACGGAGATGGACGTAATACACTACTCATAAGGTTGCTGAAAATTTTCAGACAGTCCATAACCGCTTTCCTTCTTCTTGAATCTCATCAGGTAGGCGCAATTACGGAGTTTCCATCAACCTTATGTTCTGCTTGAATTCGAATTGCACAAAATTAACGAAATACACTCATTTTGAAACCAATTTGGTTTTGCGGGAGATTCATAGGTGAGTCTAAGATTTCGTCGTCTCAATGAGTCTAGCCTACGCTGAAAAGTCGAGAACTACCGTATGGCTTTTTCATCTTAATTGGAAACTGGTGACTTTTGGGCCAGTGGATAACCGTTCGGCTATGACCGGCTAATCATCAGTGTGACCAACTGTCACTTATCCAGCACGTAGTGTCACTCACCATTTAATTACGGAGACAGAGCAGCACCTGGCCATGTATTGACTGGCTACTCTAGCGATGACATCTCAGGTTGAAGTTCCATCAAACTACCAGTCAGGAGGTCATTCCAGTGTGACTAACTGTCACTTATCCAGGACATAGTGTCACTCACCATTCAAGTACGGAGACAGGGCAGCACCTGGCCACTCTAGCGATAACATCTCAGGTGGAACTCCATCAAACTACCAGTCAGGAGGTCATTCGATGGAGATACCATGGAGTTTTGTGGGATGTGCATTGTTTAAGACTTCAAATGAAGGTGAAATGGCTGTATAAGTGTAATTTCATGCTCCTGGATATGCAATCACTGAACAAGCCACTTACAATTCAGGGAGCGGCACTCGAAGTTATGGCGGATTTTACGTGTCGTGAAAGTCGAACTGATTCAGATTGTAACGTGATAGATGAAGTCATCATACGAGCCTCCAAGGCTCGAGTGGCGTTTGCTAATTTGAGATACCTATGGAGTCGAAGTGGTATATCCGTACAGCTCAAGAAGCGTACGCACCATGCTACGGTATGGGCTATTCTGTTGCATGGTTCCGAGACTTGACTTGTCGAGTGGCAGAACCGAGAAGTCTTCAGGTGTTCGACGACTATTGTTTCAGAACGGCGGCTGGTGTATGCTGGTGTCCGCGAATCCCTAACGAGGGAATTAGAAAACGAGCTTTCGGTTGTGCAAGGGGGTACTTCCATTGAAGAATGTGTCCAGTACCAGAAGCTGCGTTGGTTGGGGCATGTGTTGCATATGCCGAACTATCGTTTGCCGAAGAGAGTGCTGTTTCGTGCTCACTTCAGAGTGGTAAAAGAAGACCCGTCAGAAGGAAATGAAACGGAGTAGAAAAGTATGCGTTCTGTGGGCAAGACTCGTCTTCCTGGATGGAGTTCGCGTGATCTCCACTGTGCATGGCTGAAGATTCTGCAAGATATGGCTTCTAGTCGGTGTCAGTAGCGTTCTTTTCATCAATTTCTATCCAGATTTTTCGCGTGAGTGTTCGCAGTTGCTGACACGCTGGAATGATCAGAAAGGCTACCACTAAGCCCCTTCCCCATTCATTTTCATTCTTTTTTCATAGTGAGGCTATAAAATAATTCATGGTTGTACAGCGGTGAAGTAGCAGTGTAAAAGATTGATGTTATGATATAGATGCTGGTGATGATGAAGACTGCAGGTAGTGTGATATGGATACACAATCAGTCTATGAATCGTTTGAGAGGAATGAAGTGAAATTAACAACCAATTCTCATCCTGAACGGAGATTGTGACCATTCTTGTCGCGGTGTGGGGACTCACTTGGGACAGTTCTCTCCTGGACGGATTGCTGAAATGTGTTATCCGGGAAGCTTGCCTTAATGAATCCACAAAATGACACCAAAATTTTCAGGTAAACCGGATGAAAGTTAAATCTGAGGGTTGCTCACTACGTTATATTTCAAATATTGAAATAAAGTACTTTGACAGATGGGCCAGCTCGTAGGAAGTTGTGTCTGCCTGTCTCTGAATTCCTCAAGCCATATCGATCGTTGATCAATTTCCCACAAACTTATTTCTGAGGTGAGATCTTTTAAATTTTTATATAGGTTTTCGATAAATCGAGCACCATCACCCTCAGGACGCCATATAGCATTTAATTTAGTCCCAATACATCTCACTATCTACGAAAATATGTTGTGGTTTTGTTAGATCACTTCAGACTTTGGCTTGAGTCGTTGTGGAGTTCTTTACCAACGTTTCCCCGCCCCGCTTCCACAACGAATGACTCTGTGCTCATTTTACTATTTCAGCTACAGCTCTATTGTTTTGGTCACGAGCCTTCACTGCATATGCTATTATGCATCAACACCAGAACGATGATGGAATCTTAAGAGTAAAAAGGCTGGTATTAGCGGCTGGGATATTGACTTGACACCTGCTTTTCAGTCCTGTATCAGATAATCAGCTACTCGAATATGAAACGCTGTGTAGTTCAGGGCTATTTCTGAATTTATCGAGGGCTTACTATCCCCAAAATTCTCAGAGGATGCCCCTCTGACTGGAATAAGAAACTCTAAAAGTGGCTCCGTCGAGTTGGAAGCCCATCGGGATTGGACACTGTGCTTTCAGCTGACGAACTCTTTGGACGCATGGTCGATCGCGATTTGCCTCGCCTCACTAACTTGTGGGCGAATAAGTCCACAAGTTTATTGGTTTAAAAAAGGGGTATTTTGGTAGAAATTTTTGAAGCGGGTGACCAATCGAATGATTATTGTACCTCAGAGGAGCGCGCTCATTCAAAGAACAGGCAGTCTGATTAATCGTACCAGGCCGAGCTTCAGAGGTCTTGAAATAGTCGCTGTGAATATGCAAGACAAAAGTAGGATGCAGGTTTTTATGTTGGATAGGGAATGAATGGCGGTAGATCAATAAATATGAACGATAATTTCAGCGCAAACAACTCGTGTACGTGCGCTGGAAAGTTTGGTTGGGTTTTCAATCTGTTGGCTTGGCAGCCCAGAGTGAAGCTTGCTTAATTTGGAAGCACCTTAGTTAGCAGACGAAATGCAAAAGTTACTGGAACGATTTGATATTTTCTACAGTAGCTGAATATTTTTCAACAGATGATCCGAATTAATATGAATGCATGGTATAATACCAATCAGAGACTGTTGGGAGGGCCTGAGGTGGCAATATTGATCAATTCGTCAGTAACCCAGCGTAATCTGGGACAGGTTTTGCATAGACGGAGCTGTGAATAGTATTAGTGCACTGTTGAGGATGGTCGTAATACCATTCAGAAGGTATATGCACTAATAAAAGTTTTTAGTATGGTTGACAATGGTGAGATGCCACATGTATCAAAATAAAAATACAAGTGGGAGCAAGTCAAAAGAGGAACTTGTAGTCTGTGAGAGTTCCTTGGTGAAAGTCCGGATGGCGGGAACGTGTTTTCTCCGCAGTATGGCCCCTACACGTGTTCCATACTTGTCCGTGGACTTGTGGAGAGCGCAAGTCTGTGTGTTCTGACTGTGTCCGGTTGCCCTATATTTAGGTCCGTTTGCATGTACGTGGGCGTGTTAACACATGAGTAGTTGCGACGCTCACTAGACAGTACAGACAACCGACGTCTGACGTCATCTTAATGTAACGTGATTTGTGGGTATGAGAAAAGACAAGTCTTGTGATCCAGTGAGCGACTGTGACCTGAACAGTCAAGTATTTGGGTGACTGGGTAGCTACACTCNACCTTCTGTGAGAGTCCCTTGGCGAAAGATTGGACGGCGGAACGTGTTTCCTCCGAAGTATGGCTGCTACACGTGTTCCATGGACTTGTGGAAACTGGCTCACTTCCTGCTCCCCGTGCGCGCGTCAGTCTGTGTGCTGACTGTGTTCGGTTTCCCTATATGTAGGTTCGTTCGTGTGTACGTGAGTGTGCCAGCACATGAGTTGTTGTTACGCTCACTAGACGGGTCAGACACCCAATGTCCAATGGGTCACCTTAATGTGACCTGTTTGTGAGTATAAAAAAAGACAAGTCTCGTGATCCAGTGAGCTGGACAGTCCAGTGTGTGGGTGACTGGTCAGCTACAATAGCAAATACCGTTATCCTCATTGCTATTTTAAAAGATCCGCTCTTTGTAGCTAGAAAAGCAATTAAAAATTTATCGATTGTCAAGCAGACCACATGTCGGATAAGTATGTTGCCGAACTTGGGTTCGTAAACCCTCCCCCGAAGTGTCCGCGCTCAAGAAGTCGCCTCATACAATTGAACAGAAGTTTTGATTTCACGCTTAACGTTTCGTAGCAATTTTGTGCATCCAGCTGGTTGAACTGATAAAATCTTCTAGGCATTTCCAGCCTCTAGGTCATGAAGAATTATTCAGACTACTAATAAAGATCAGGCCAATCGAAGCTGGACCGTCCGTGCTATTTCACCAGTCATTGAGGTAATCTGATGAATGATACCGCATCATTTTGTGACTAACCTGGTTCAACTTTAAAGTCAAATCACCACCAATCGATTCGTGCTGTGATATTGTCCTTACATTTACGTCTACCTCAGAGTGTGCACAGCTTCGAGGCTTGACGATTAATTTAAAAATGTGCACACCGACCACAGATGTCGCGACCAGGACTGACGCAAACCGCCTATCTCTCATCCAAAGCACAATTTTTTCAGCATCCCTCCGAAATCCAACGATTTGTTCCGAATAAATTTAAGGTTGGGAAAGGACCAGCAGATGTGCTAAGAACGTGCCGAAACATCTATAGGTTTTTTCCCACTATCCCGAAATTAGTTTGAGGACAGCCGTCTTTGACAACCGTCTTTGTTTGTGTATAAACAGAACATAGCTAATCGGGATTTTTCTGGTCTTTGTGAGTGTGTATCGAGGAAAATATGAGGATATTTATAACCTCACACAGATGACCAGACAGAAATATCAAACTTATGGGGAACTTTGCCGTGGTTAATCCTAAATTATCTCACAGCAGTGTGGTTTGGGAAACTATGAGGATATTCATAGCCTCACACAGATGACCAGACAGAAACATCAACCTTATGGGGAACTTTGTCGTGTTTGATCCTAAATTATCTCACAGCAGTGTGGTTTTTATGAAATGGGACAGCAGATAGTTGTGCGTTTTAACCGCAATTTTGGCAGATGGGCTGCGATCAGTCTATCTGAAGATGGTTCTCGTTTAAAAGGTCGATTACTGAAAACTAATTATGACAAGTAAAAGTGTTCTGGCTTAATTTTCAGACTGAAATTTTGCTAAAAACTCGAGGACAGTCAGATGTTGTTATTCCCGACATTTTCACGGCCCTAAAAAGCGATCTATTACACATTTCATTCTGGTTACTTCACTTTATATGCATGAATTAGACTCGGTCCCCCTTGTACCGACAACCACCAAAAGCACCTGCTCGTCTGGTATATAATCAATGAATTTCTATCACCAGACCTCCCCGAAAGGATGACTTATTGATCGGTTCCACACTTCTTCCGAGTGGCCGAACCCTAGAGATTTCTTGACTTAGCCCATGGTTTGTAGCTTTCAAAACTTTTACTAGATCCTTTTCAGACGAAATTTTTAATGAGTTGCCTTGTAAGACTGAATTTTTATCGGTTATCAACGAGGTACCTTAGTACACCGATTCCAGCAGTTTATTCGTTCACGAAGGTTCTGACGGGACAGACTGCGTTATATTCTTGTTCTTCTTAGTTCAATTTACTTTACTGTGGCTGGCTCATGGGACTGGATGGGGTGGGGCTTTAGCTATGGGTTTCCGCAGGTGGGGTCGTCTATCAAGGGTACTCTGGTGAGAAGAACATTTTCTTTTGTGGCATTTTGGCATCCTTTAAGGCAGCCGAAAAGATGTAGAGGTTATGATGAGGATGGGTGAATAACTCTATCAACATACCTTTGAACTCAGTGTGTTGACCCACCCATTTAAACAACCATAGCTTGGTAATTTTTATTCGGCTCCTAGTTGGGACCCGGATCTATTCGAATACTTTGTACAAAGAACAACAAATCTTTTGAGGCACGAACCTACTGACCGCAAGGCCCGTAGTTCGAACTCAACCACAGCATCTTGACTGATCCCGTCCAGACTTGGGCAGACTGACAGTATCTCAGCTCTCATGCTTCCTCCTGGTAACATGACGGCTAAGCATTAGAAGGTTGTTGCAGACGGGTGACTAATACTACTATTTATTACTATCTTTATAATTATTCCACTCTTCCACGTTGCTGAAAACAACTGAGTCGTCAGCAGGTTGGGGCTGGAACCTCATGAAACCCCGTCAGAGATTGCACAGAAACAACCATTCTAGACAAGACTATCGTGCATGATGTGAGTATGCTACATTGGAGCTGCACATAGGTCTGGTCTATTGTACACCTCTCTAACGGGCCTATAGTGTAGCAACGATCGACGCCACAGGATAGCTTACTGACAACACACTTTTTCCGTACACAAATCCACGCAAAGATCAATACAACCATTACGGGTCTTCTCCAGGCGATGTACTATTAAGAGAGATTGCTATTCAGAAGTGATCACATTGAGAAGTGTGATTTAGTGTTTTTCACAAATATAATTAGAGCCAACTGGGTATCGATAAATGATGGTCGTTTGTTTGGGGATGGACAGCCAGATGGGATAAACTGAGCTGGCTACTTCTTGAGTAAAGTTCTTTGTTTGCGATGTTTTCTAAGGGTCGATGAGGCTTGTGCTGTGTCTGTTCTTCAACAGGTTTCCACCTAGATGACGAGTACCAAGGTGTCTTACATGAATCCAACTGGACAGCACATTTGGACGGCCTTGATTCTGTACCATTCAGTAATTCAAGTTCTTTTGAGTTGTACATTATGGGGCAAGATATGGCGTGGAAATCATTCGTCTATTAGGACTGGTCTAGTTACAAGCTACGTAGAGTATTGGGATCTTTCCAGATAAGCCCCGCCACGAATGCAAAAAGTGCATATGCGAAAAGTTAAGCCCCGCTCCACTTTTGCCAGCTCCAATTTAATGTACGCACACAACCTTGACCTATTTTTGATGGAACCAATTCCATATCTGCATCTACGTTCATTTTCTGCCAAAAAAATTTTCCGTTCGGACGTAAAACCTAATAAACTTTCTGACGCTTTCAACTCTCGTTCATGACAAGGAGACTGTAATACGTTTCTTGCAGAGCCACGGAGTGATCCACCAGCAACGTTTATGCAACGATTGTCACCAGATGACACTCTCAAATGTTTCTGAGAGATGGAAGTGTAATGCCAACAGTCTTCGAAAGGGAACTTGGCTGGAGTGATCCAGGATGGAGTTTAAAACAGTAATTCTATTTATTTATTGCTGGTCCAAAAATGTGGAAAAAATCAAGTTTTGCTCAGAGGACACGACCACTGTTGACTGTAAGAACTTTCTTCGCGAAGCTTGCGCCTGGCGGTCTTTGGAGACTCCAGCAGTTATTGGCGGCCCAGGTCTGTACGTCAAGATCGACGAACCGCTGTTCTCTCGCCTTAAAAACCACTCAAGGCGAGTTTTTCCCCAGCAGTGGATTTTCGGCACACACCAATCTTTAGTGGACAGCTACTTGTTTAAGTACGTTTGGAGGCGTTTGGAGGTACCGAAAAACGGACCTTTCCATGCGAATTATTACTGATATGTCCCAATCTCACCCTCTGCAATAAAAACCAAAAGTTTCATATCTTTTTTCTAATCTTTTTTGGGTGGTGGGTGTTAATTTTTTTGGCAGGGCTTACCTGGAAAAGATCCCATTGGGATCTTATCTTATCTGGAAAAGATTCGAGTATTGATTATCCACTACAAGCCAGAAATTATTAATCGATATGTGTACAGACGGTGATCAGGTGACCAGGCCGAACGGCACTCAAAAGCAACTCAATTTTCTACCTCTTTCAAATCAGAGATTGGCAATGTATTTTCCGGATGCCTACTTGAACACAACGCGACCTAAATCTCAAGTCTACAGCCAACTAGACATAAATGCGCACACAGATCCAATCGGAAGTCTTACAAATGAAAAAC
This sequence comes from Opisthorchis viverrini, assembly GCF_000715545.1. Taxonomy (NCBI): domain Eukaryota; kingdom Metazoa; phylum Platyhelminthes; class Trematoda; order Opisthorchiida; family Opisthorchiidae; genus Opisthorchis; species Opisthorchis viverrini. The sequence goes on from NW_008751844.1 coordinate 188,032, forward strand.
AATAAAAATATTCTCCCTTTGCGTCTGGGTGGCAAGTGCAGACTTTCCCAGTAAAGCACCTAAACAGAAGTGACTGACGGGTCGAACCTAATGTCTGCTTGGTCAATATCATCGACTTTGTCAGATCAAGTCAATTTGATGTGAAAAGCACACGGCCAGGGGACATGTCTTTGTGTCAAACTGTGACTACAAATTCTCACAAGTTACCATGAGAAATATGTGAAGTTCGGTTCAGACGGCGAGCTGGTTCAAAATTCCTGTCTATCTGTTTATTCTATGGTTCTCATCTAGAGCTAGCAAAAGTCTGCCGCTAAGGCAGGCACGTGGTATACATGTTCAAGGTTGAGATTTGTTACCTGTATGACACTGTTAAACAAAGCAGATGGAGGATTCGTTTATTTACATTTCCACATCTGTGTTAAAAAAATACTGTTCAATGATTGTTTGGAGTTGTCAGAGGACTCGCTGAGAGTGAAATCTCCATTTTGTTCGGCACCGACTTCGATGTATATTTATCGACCTGCGTAGCAGCAGTTGCGTCATTTAGCTACCAATGTATCCGTGGATACTACTGATGAGGCATGCGAGTAGTATGTTTTCTCGCAAATCCGATTCGCGTCTATTGAAAAGTGAGATTTATTACGGAATTTGCGGAACTGCTTTGTAGAATTTGCTCACGTTTGAGTGATGGTCACTGAGTATCCAGGAAAGTTTAGGAAGGCCTGTCCGTGATGACGACAGATACGCAAAGGCCAATAAAGTCAATGTCCTCATCATCATGAACCAAACCGATGATTGCCACATTCTGTCTCAGTTGAACCGAGTGAATCTACGAAATCCGGACACACTCCTAAGAATCTTGGCAAACTTCTCCAAAATACCAAATCGTAACTCGAAAAATCACTCTGGCTTACGATGGCCCCCAAATCCAGTGGCGTTAGTTTACGGATATCCCTTCTTGGTATTTCTGTTTTGCATGTTTCGGCACGATCAGAACGAATTTTTGAAATGCATTTTCAGTCCGTGAGTCACAGGTGCTTATCAATTTTTTTTAAATGTATCGATTGCGTAGCCTGACGCGTCTCAGTTGAACTCAATGAGCATCACCCACTTGCTCTGCAAAGACGAAGAAATCAGTCGGAAAAAGGTGGCTATGAATAATGTGGCTGATGTATTAGACTGACATCTGAACAAGTACACCCTCTCTCTCCTAGGACTAATACGATAGTCGGATAGCGTAGTCAAACTCGACCAACCGGATCAAGCTACTACGATCGATCAGCTGGAAGCAGAGACAATTCTAATCACGTGAATGATATCCTGTCATGTGAGTTGATGTATTTCATATCAGCCTATCCCGACGAGACATTACTGGAACATGTCACTTCGGTGCCGTAGTCTGGGTAGAGATAGAAAAAACGCACGCAGATGAAAATGTCCAGCTTACTTACTTTTAGAAGAGATCGATAAGAGGCCGCTAAAACTGCTTGTTCATTGAATCAGATCAATTGTGAACAAAACTGCAGTAGAGTATTCACAGTAGGCTGATTCCCATCTGTAGACTGTTTAACTGAGGACCAATAAGAATCGTCCCTTCGTACTGGGATTTACCTTAGAGGGAGATCCGTTGGTCTTGGCAATGGATAAGTTCCGAAAACTGGTTTACCTTCTTCGGTGGGTAACTCTGAACTTTTTACTCGTGCTGAAGAAGCCATTCTGTGCTGAAAAGCTGAAAAGAACTGTATATCAGTTTAGTTCTTACTGAGCATCACTAACTTCCAGGGACATTTGAATTTGGAGCCTTAAAGCTATTAGCTGAAGCCTAAATCGCTCGGCCACAAGAGACTGACCAGCTGTGCGGTTAGTCTGCACACAGATTCCGACTGTCAACTGGGATGAACCAGTTGTATGATACTTCTTGCGCTCCCGGCAGGGACTGGCTTTACTTATGGGTCAAAATCTCGGTTGAACATCTTCAAATATCTATACACTAGCGACATTTTCGGGGCCGAAGAAGCTTCTGGATAGAGATTCCATACGGGCTCCGTTTCAAACTAAGATTCACGTCATTCTCCCTTAAAAAACCCTTTACTTGTGCCTGTACAATTGTTTTGATGAGCCCTCAATAAAGGGGAGAAGCACTGGACCCGAATGTCACTCTTATTAGATCTTACCAGCGGTACATATCCGTGCCACAGAGGCGTTTGTACTCTGGATGTCTGACAACTGAGGCGAACGTCCTACCATTGCTAAACTAGCGTATGCCAACGAAGTACACTTTTACCCCTCTTTGATGTGGGTCCCTCGGTCAATAAATATTAATCGTTCAGCTGTTAAATTCTTCTGGTGTTTAGAAGCTGTGCCACTTGAGAGAAACATGAGAGCTGAGATACTGTCAAGTTGACCAAGCCTAGAAAAAAGCAGTCGAGACGCTGGGGGTGGGCTCGAATCACGGATCCTGCGGTCAATAAGCTCGCGTCCTAAGCTCTTTCAGGCTCAAATCAATCGACAGGAATGACACGGTTTAGTGAAGATCATTCAAACGTTTGGTCAGGCAGTTGTGACTGAAATGTGTAAGATGTGAAAGTGAGTTCTTAATTCGAATTCCCTTAGATCTGGGGCGTCTCCCAGCTTCCTTCTGGAAAACCTTGAATAGGAAGCCTTCTGAAACAAATTTCACAAAATTATGGACTCGTTGCAAGGTTATTCTTTTGCGCTCATCCAGGTTCATCCCTTGCGTATTCTTCGGACTCTTCTACGATACTAAAAATATTGTGTCCGGGTTGAGCTGCTGCCTATCAGCAACAATTCTCATGGTTTGAACATTCTGTCCGCTTCTCAGGGCCCCCACGGGGGTTGAGAACTCGCCGACACTGTCAGCTTGTTTCTTCCTCTGATTAGCATAGCAAACATGCATTAAAAAGAGCCATTACGTTTTCGCAAAAGTTTGGTAACTATTGGTAGATTTTCGTAAAGGACACTACTCACAAGGTTGCTGAAAACTCTTCGACAGCCCACGCCCGGTTTCGCCCTTCTTGGGGCTCATCTGGTAGGCGCAGTCCCCGAGTTTCCGTCAACCTTATGAAAATATACTGCGATATCTTGGATATCGTGCCAATTGAAACATGAAGCGGCCTGTGTGCAGCACTTTCAGCTGTAGAATATCATAAACGAGAGATTCAGCTGAATCTCTCGTGAAAACCAAATTGATTTGCAAATGAGTGTATTTCTCGACTATCGGCAGATTCATTGCTGGGGAACGTTTCGCTTTTGGCACAAAAGCTTCATCAAGCCAAGTGACTAGTTTACGAGGTTGGTGGAGATTTAAGGCGGAAGGAGACCCAATCAGCTAAGTCAAGCTAAATCTGTCTCGGGTGTCGGCCGCGGGATTTTTATGTGTTAGGGTGGGTGACCAAGTGTTGGGCCGATGGTGGAACCTACATGGAGTAGCAATTTTGAGTAGGCATCCGACATTTTAGGTGAATGACGTTGTCTCACAAAATTAAAGTAGGATAATGGGCAGTATGCCATTGATTTTGTGACAATCGTTGAAGCGCCTTATTTAACGAGTTCCTGCAGAAGAGGTGTTCCGAGCAAGCACTCATCCTGTTTTTTACCCTGGTAAGATGGGGTTAGGGGAGGGAGATGTCAGGGAGATTGTAGCTCCATAACGTTCACGAATTCCTTGTCAGGTTAAGTTATCGCGATGAACTCGAAAGTTTCTTCAGAGTACGTACATGATGACATATTTTTTACATGGGACTCAACCGATACCAGAGCTGTAAAAACATTTTCTTTGTCTATCTGAATGGGGTGTGAACCTTACAACCTCGGGTGTCTAAAGGACTGGCAACAAAATTTCATATCTCTAGCATTTAAAAACCCAATGGAGATTCGGTTATTAGGCCTCCGAGAAGCTCGAAACAGGTATTGGGTTGTCTAAGGTTTTTATCGACCTGTGAGTCGATAAAAATTACTTTCACTTTTTATTCAGAAGCTAAAGTATTTTCCTTGGGTTTTAGAAAAACGCAACATTCACACACTGCTCGTACTCCCCCTCGGGGGAATCAGACAACAGCTGAATAGTGTTCAACGACCGGATCCAGAATGACAAGATGACACATCACTTCTCAAATTTGTTCTTATTTTTCAGAGCAGACTGTACTGAGGTCTTGGATGTTTCGGTCCATATCACCATCTAGCATGCGTGAAAAGTTCACGCATATGTCGAAACTGCCGATTCACTGAGTCGATCAAAACTCGGACCCTCTGCGTTCACGCAGGTTTACCACCATCGGCGTAGCTTGTGAAAGTCAGATTTAGAGGTGATGAATCTACCTGGATAGCTAATTCAAGATATACTACTACCATTCCATTTCTGTTAAGCTTTCTGTGTGGCAATCTCATCTCTGACACCATCTTGTAGTGACAGTTAATTTCAACCAGTATTCGCTAGCGCATTGCAGCTTTCTTCCTGTTTGGGACCCTTCAAGTAAACGGGACTGCATCCCTCGATACCTCTTATCCCACTTGGTACTGGTAACACCGACAAAGTTGAATTTTTGAAGTCACTGGTTTCATACAGTGAAGCGGACAGAGTACGGGACATTAGCCTCTCAAGAAGCTGACGAGCCAGTAAACATTGTCCTGGAACATGGGGTTGACGCTATCCATAAAGAATTTCTCAAACGAAGGTAGCTGTCCAGTGCAGGAAATTGTCCGACTTCATTCACTTGCACAGTCATCTGAATTACAGATGAACTTCTTTTTTATGATATCCTTCAGCTGATAATCGTCACCATAGGGTGCCTCATTTTTCACTGGGTACGACATTCGAAATATCGTAATGTACTTCTTTCACGGGATGAGGTTGGTGAAAACCACTGGACAGCTTACAACTGGTTTCATCCCTCTCGGTGCTCCTCAGGTGAACTTCAAGGACTTCACTGATGTCCGCCTCGCTTGCCCGATATATACAGTTGTGGCATGGAGTAATACGCATGTAACGATGATTACTACTGGTGAAGCATGCGAGTAGTAAGTGGTTCTCCCATTAGTCCGCTTCGCATCTACTGAAAAGTGAGATTTATTACGGAATTTGTGAAATCGCTTTGTAGCGTTCGTTTGCTTTTGAGTGAAAGTCAGTGAGTGTCCAGGAAGGTCCAGGAAGACCTGTTTTAGAAGAAGACGGATACACAGGTTTTATAAACAAGATGCATATGAGAGTTTTGCTTCCCTGTCGAATGGTCTGTGACTGTTCATTCGGTGTTTCCCGTTAGGTAATCCTGCACGGGAGGTCTTCTTCCTTCCGCGCGTGGTGCAGGCCACCTTTAATAAGGGGAAAGCTCAAAGCTAATGCCTCATTGCTTGGATGCGAATCCAATTCCCTCAAATTAGTGTATATTTACCCGAAGACTGGTAGTTTTATTCTGTACAGTAGTCAGTCGTCCATAGCTAATCAAGTTTGGTATATGTTTGAATGAGTTTTATGTTCCTTAGAATAACAATGCTTGATATTTCTCTGACGCTGTAACCGTTCTAAACACAGAGTACATGGCGCACGTCTATTTTGCTGTCAGTCATCTCCAGCAAGCGAAGAGAGAAATCGATTTTCTTATTCAAAGCAATCGTGTCAGATCAATATCAAAAGCGATACTTAAAGAACGGAAATAAATTGGAGACAGCTGGCTTGTATGCAGCCAAATATAGAAGTTACTCGAAAAACACGTCTAGATACAGTGCACGTATTCCCCAAAAAATAAACCCCTTCACAACTGGTGCCGATCACTCTCAAATCAGAAATGACGATTACAAAGGTAGTGTGCTGACCGATCACATTATCGCCGCTAAATCACCTTATGACCACCCGTAGCCCTAAAGAATTCCTTCCGCTTAACAACGCGTCATGTACCAATACCTTTCCTCAAAAAGACACCTGGTTGTTCGCAGTAACCGCAAGAGATAAGGTACTGGTTTGTCGACCACCTCCGAATGGTGACAGAATTCATGTAATTTTGGCCGATCTGAAACACTACTGAATGTAAAAATCGAAACAGACTGGTTTCTGTGATTTGTTCTCTTGACTAGTGCACCATAAATTTGACACTAGAAGTCACTTGCAAAGGTTATCTGGAAAAGGGGAATGAGGTCAATGCCAGACCGAATTTTCCGCAGGCTAACGCAAGTTCAAAGGTCGCATAGGCAAATTCGAATGAAAATGTGTGGGTCATGTGGTCGGATTATTGGTGCTCCGGATCGCACCATTATAACACCACACATGCTAGGTACGTCTGAACCGATCACGGTTGTTACGATCGCAGCAATGCCTTGTGCAACTCTGGGATCGATCCAGCCTGCCACCACGTCTGAACTTGACGTCAATCCCTTCATTCCGTGACCCATTGACCTGTGTACTTCCCATCCAGCCCCTTCCTTTTTCTCTTCAACAAGGGGCATAAACTTTGCACGTTCTTTCTGGTATCATAAATTTGCAATGTACTAACCAAGAGGACCAGTCACAGAAAACAAGCTTTGCTCATTATCTTTGTTCTTCCACTCAATTGAAACGGTCCAATTACCGAATATCATGTTTTGGCCATATTGGATTTAATCGTTTCAAATCCTAAACAAGGCATTATTTGAGGTATAAACCGGCAGTTTTCACAAATATCTGACACCCAAATGCTACAAATGGAGCCCGCTTATTCTGGATACATATATACATATCTGTACCACGGCCCTGAAATTCTATCCAAATTTGAAGTGCGGCAGCTGGGAGATAGCCAAAACGTTGAGAATACGTAATAGTTTCTTAGAAATCCCGGCATGTTTCAGACGGGCTTCAAAGAAAATCACACTAACTGTCTGGATTGGTATTGCAGTCTTGTGGCCGTGTTGGAGGGGATACCGCTTCACAGGGATGTGTTTTCACAAAATAACTTGCCACTCGGTACACTAGTTTGATTATCCCCAATCCAGAGTTGAACTAACGTGATGAAATGAAGTAAGTCAAGTGATGACTTTAGAATTCTGTTTTCACGAAACAACTTGCCACTCGGTACACTAGTTTGATTATCCCCAATCCAGAGTTGAACTAACGTGATGAAATGAAGATAGATGCTTACAAGTGGGACTCGAACTTGCAACCTCCTGCTTGTCCGATGACCAGTCGTACCCACAGAGCCACCGCAGACACCATTCCCCCATCCCACGTATGCACATGAGCCTAGTGGATTATAAAAAGGCGGTTTAATATCTTACTTTCAACAGAGTTTCGGTGCACAGCTCTACTGTCCCAAGAATCACGGGTTCAATAACACCTGAAACTTGTAATCGATAAGCTAAAGAAATTCTCGTAGGACCAAATTCACATATATTTAAATAACTAATGAGTTGGTTGCATTTGTGAATGGATGGCCAGCAGAACTTACTCATTCCTCACCTAATCTCGCTCCCAACCCACGTGACTCATGGCCAATAGCAACTTGTGCAGTTCGTATGATCGTGAACCAATCACAGCCAGGAAAGTTCACAAAATCTACGGGCAACTATACTTAGTAATTTCGACATTCAGTACTCACCTGTTCACATCCTGGTAGCTACACTGGCCCATATCACCTGGCGGTGGCCGGCAAAGCCTAAGCTGTACTGAGAAAAGTAGGGCGCGCGGAACTTGCCTGTTTGCTGAACTCAACTTCTATGTTGCTGAAGCTCGTGATTTCACTTACTTCTCAAGCGGCTGAAAGGGCTAGATTAAATTCCAGGCTAGGTGTGTCGAAGGTCACCTTTCGGAAGGTGGTAGCGCAGCGTCCAACCCCAGCTTCACAATACCGCAGTGGTGAACAGCCAGGCGGATCGCCTGAGTTGAGACGTGCTACTTCGTATGCTCACTTTGAAAGATATATCTTTGCTGAGTACAATACCATCTTTGGAAAGTACAGGGAGGTCCAAGTAGTTACGGTTGGCAAGGCATGATCCTCTTACATCACTATGTAATCCAAACAGTATTTCCAGGTCAAAAGGTGGAGTGTAGCTCACTAAATATGCCGTGAAAGGTGTAACGTTCGGTGAACGTTTGTTGAGACAAGACCATCTTTGGAAGGTACAGGGAGGTCCAGGTAGTTACGGTTGGCAAGGCACGATCCTCTTACATCACTCTGTAATCCAAACAGCATTTCCAGGTCAAAAGGTGGAGTGTAGCTAGTACAGGGAGGTCCAAGTAGTTACGGTTGGCAAGGCATGATCCTCTTACATCACTATGTAATCCAAACAGTATTTCCAGGTCAAAAGGTGGAGTGTAGCTCACTAAATATGCCGTGAAAGGTGTAACGTTCGGTGAACGTTTGTTGATATGCCGTGATGTAACGTTCGGTGAACGTTTGTTGATTCCTTCACACCTACCGACACTTCATGACTCTCATTCCACATTTCAGACACTACCTACTGTATAAACTTCACCTGTATTTTCCTTGACATTTACGTCGGATCTGCTCGAAGACCTGTGGTACAATCTTGAATGTACGTTCGTATTGAATCATTGCTATGTATTAGCCATTAACACTTCTATTCAGTCAATAATATACTCAGATCTCAGCCGCATATATTGCATCAATCACCTAGGTTCAAAGTGAAACCTAAAGTTATTCAAGATGTCGCAATCTGACGATGCGATGG
>NW_008751844.1:196874-197273 GCF_000715545.1 Opisthorchis viverrini
TCAGGACGAAGCGATTCGCACACTCAACTTCAATCAGATCCAGCTGATTCGAAGTCCATAGCCTTTGCCTTGGAAAGGCGACTGGAATTAACGAAGCGCGAATTGCAACGCTTTAGTGGGAACCCGAAGGACTATTGGGCCTTCATGAAAGCGTTCAGTAGTACTATTGAAGACCGTACCCGAGACGACGAGGCTCGCCTGGGTTAGTTAATACAATATTGTGACGGTGAAGCAAAAAGAAGGATTGAGCATTGTACGGTCCTACGACCCAACGAAGGTTACGGGCTCGCGAAGGAAATTTTAAGAAAGCGATTCGGCCAGAACTACATGGTGGCCCGAGCGTTTATCGACGATTTGATCACTGGGCCCACTATAAAAGATGGTGATTCGTCCGCCCTA
>NW_008751844.1:197702-205951 GCF_000715545.1 Opisthorchis viverrini
GTGTAACGTTCGGTGAACGTTTGTTGATTCCTTCACACCTACCGACACTTCATGACTCTCATTCCACATTTCAGACACTACTTGGAGTATAAACTTCACCTGTATTTTCCTTGACATTTACGTCGGATCTGCTCGAAGACCTGTGGTACAATCTTGAATGTACGTTCGTATTGAATCATTGCTATGTATTAGCCATTAACACTTCTATTCAGTCAATAACCGTTGTTTATTTGTTGTTATTACAGAACCATACCGAATACGACAGTCTTCTCGACTTAACAAAGGACTTCGGGTGCGTATACTCAGATAGTATCTCAGCCGCATATCTTGCATCAATCACCTAGGTTCAAAGTGAAACCTAAAAAAGGTCTCACACGAATAGTTCGTACACTGCGTCCCTGGGAGTCCAACGGCAATGCCGTTTCAAAATCCAATCCCACTGTCATCCTAAATGTGCTCAGTGAAACCCTTCTACGAATTATCAGGCTTATAAAAGTGGGACGGAGATTCAATTCCCTGCTGACAAAGATTTAGGAGTATCATGCGAAAACTTCGAGAGTCTCAGCAGAGTTTTGACCATAAAGTCAGCCGTTTGAACCGCGTAGCGAATGTCGTCTAGGTTCTGAGGAAGGAGACGAATCTATTCCACGGAAATTCCACCTTTACGACTTAGTCCATCTATCCTAGGTCCAATGACTCAACCGCCCCTCCACACACCGAAACCAAGTTGACCTACGAAATCTCAGCGGGTTCCATCCAATGGCCAGGGAGCGTGTTGAATTGGGGGCAACCTTAGATAATGTGCCCCTATCCATTCCAATTATGTCACACTGCCAGCATGAAACAGTCAAAATGAGCTTAGATAAAGCGCAGCAGGCAGCATACTGCCTCATCATTAGCCCATTGCTACTGGTAGTTACAAAGTTTCGTTGTATTTCAACTCATACCTATCAGATTACAGGTTTTCCTTGAGGATAAAAACGTATAATGATTTAAGGATCATTATCCGAAGAATATTTAGCTTCCCCAAAGATGCTTCACAAGGATAACTGTGCATAATTTCAGACATTCAACAGGTCCATAATCTGTCTGTCTGGGGGTTGAATGAATTTTAACGCAGCCCCAAGTGAACAGTTATCGGTTTGTGGCCACTATAGGGTGGCGCTTGAGCAGCGAAGTAAAAAATACTCTCGGTTAACACGCACTTTTTTCATACCCTATTCTGAATTAGGCGCAAAACTTGGTTGCCGGACAGCACTGCACTTGTCCACATTTGTCAGTGAGACGATGCAATCGAGTTAACCGTTTAACTACTAACAAGTAGTAGAAACTTCTGAAGAATTAAGACAGGTTGATGCAGTCCTTTGAGAAATTCAAAATATTGAGTCATTTCTATCCATTTGAATAATACGACCAAAATACAATCCTTGGGAGTTCAACACTCTGCTTTTACTTCTTCAGAGTTGATAATAAAAACTATCAACTTAACACCGTAGATAGGGAAAAATAGGATTCAATCGGAGACAATCAGGTTTGGCTCTTAATTCCAAGGCCAGCGGATGACTTTTGAGCGCATAATCTGGATTCGTATTGGTCGACCAATATGGCCTCATTGAAAGCGCACAACCTCGAGCTGACATTGCATATTGGAATTTTGAGCACCATTGTGGGGTCAACTCTGTGTCCAATGAACAAGATGTTTGGCGATCGAAGAGGCAGGATTTTGCATCCCAGCTTGCGGACCAGCGGTCGATCGATTAGTCACCTGGCTCAAACAACAAGGCAAATATTCGAAGATATCATGTAATTTTTATCGTATGGCGGTGTATAGGCAGTTCTCTTATAATTTTTTTTCTTTTACTCAGACGCCATTATCTTTTTGCTGCATCATTCCAATAGTCTACTGATTATTCTTACAGATAATGATGTTCCTGTCGACTCCACTCCACCTTCCTCACTGCCGGAACTTCTTCATATTCGGTTCACCCACCCACCAATCCTCCAGTTTTGTGCAGACCGACTGCCAACTGTCAGACGGAATAAAACAAATGCCAACATGGAGCCCGGAAATATTGTTGTTAAACGGGAATATGTTTTCTTCTCATAGAAATTTCCTGCACTGCTATTAGACGGCGCATTTTTACGAGGTTTCTCTTCTGTTTTACATTGGTTACAATCGAGAGGTGCGAAATTAATCATTCTATGTTGCCATTGGGGGAATATCTTGGCGAACTGGGCAGAAACCATTACCATTGGTGAACACATTGTGAGCTTTTGTGGGAACAGAGTAATCGATATTTAGTGGGAGCTAACAGTAAAACGACTCCCTTTCCTCACCCGAAATGAATTAGTCCAAGATGATAAACTGGAGCAGTACACTTGCCTAGGCTGAACCACCTTTGGTCAGTTTTGAGAAGCTAAGCCAGTTTGCCGCTCATTTATGGTCAAAACATCTACTTCGAAATCTTTTAAGACTGACGTACAAACTGTCTGCTGGTCTTCTATCAGCTACCTAACTGATGACAACAAAAATTCACATCAGTCCCTTTCGTTTCGAGAAAAGTTCCCACGTAATTCGAGCTTCATTCTTACATCAGATGGACGTTTAGTCAACGGGTAGGTTGATTTCAGTATCTTTCGAATGAAGACTCTGACCACGTGCATAAATGTTTCAATCACATGATTTTGACATAGAATCACCAGATCGCAGTGAAAATCACTCAGAACAACAGAATTGCCATTCATGTACGAAGAGGAACTTACGGTTCCACATTGCATCCAAGTTTAATTGAGGGGTTGGTAGGTCGCACTAGAGCTAACGACTCCATCTGATACCATGGTATACCTAGGCTCCAGGGAGTGTTACTTATACGTGATCCTCAAAAACCTCTGCATACCTCTGCTTTGCAGTTCTGTCACACTTACCATCCAGATGCACCAGTTTGTCGAAAGTACCTTCTTTCGCATCTTCCGACACCGGCAAATGGTTTTTTGTGGGACTTATCCTCGTACATAATACTGGGTCTTCGTACGTGCCGAATGACTCAAAAAGGTTCTTACAGAAGGCTTGCCTTCCAGACTGTGTATAAAAGCACCTTTGCATTACCACCACACTGTTGCATCACCTTTCGTTGCTATAATGCACACAGTGTGTTATTCCTACACCACATGACTTACACGGACTTCGAGATCGTACAGAGATTAACGCACGGAGCTGCATGATCAGAAAGTCTATGCTTCGAACCCAGTCATAGCTTTTCGGTTCTTCCTACGGTTGGGACAGCTGAGTAATAGTTAATACCTCGTGACTGTTTCGAGTAGTACGACAGCAATGAACTGGAAGGATATCGATTCTGCACCGTTTACTGGTTTATTTTAGGCGTACGACTTAACAAACACCGTCACCGTTAGAGTGGGACTGTGGGTCCTTCGCTCTCCAGCGGAATGGCACTTTTGGTTACACCGGTTCAAGGGTTTCTATTGTTTAGATCAACATGGCGATTACGTTAAAACCCAAAGTGGACTACAGGTAAAGTTCCACAGCTTTGCCTCTCAGAAGCAGAAACAAAACCTGATTTTCTTCCTAGCTAAAAGTGTCCAAACATAGATTTCGATGGCACCTTGAAAGCCAGAAAGTAAATGGTTTCCGGGATCATCTGAATCTAGGTAACTCATAGCACGCCTGACAAGAATGACAGCAGAGGGCTCTGAGCTCATCATGCTCCAATTCAAAGCTGACTTGGCTGACTGTTACTTAGTTACCTCTCTTCAACTGAGGAATCTTTGTTCCTTTAAAACGTCGTCCCTTCTTCGCTTGCAAGGTGACTACAAAATGTACCTGTCCATTAGTTCTTGATGCCATCTTCTAAGTTTCTGTGAGCCTAAACGAGCTAGATGACAGTTCTCAAAATGTCTCATCCTCAGATCAATGACTTCATCAACAACTGTGTTCCAGCGTCATCAGTCCAAGTTTGATGGACTTTGGAAACTCGCAGTAGCCTCGGCAATTTTCATTCGATTTCTGGTCTCCCAATTGTGTGTAAGAAGAAAGACAATCCAGCCCCCCCCCCCATTCTGAAATGACCTAGTGTCATTCGTCTTTACCTAGTGGAGACAATTATCAGGTCTATTATCTGACACAACACATACAATTAACGATGTCTTGAGTGACCTCTCACCGTGGGCTTTCCACGGGAGACCTAGTGCCATTCGCCTTTATCTAATGGAGACAATCATCAGGTCTAATATCTGACACAACACAGACAATTAACAGTGTCTTGAGTGACCTCTCACCGTCTACACAAACAATCCCGAATCCGTGTACAAGAGTTACGGCTAAATGACGTTTAGCTAGTTCGCGAATATACACTCATTTGCAAACTAATTTTGGTTCTTTCGAAAGACTCACCTGGAACCCAGCTGAATCTCTCGTTTGTGATGTTCTCAGGCAACTGAATGTGCTGCACCAGGCCGCCTCACGTTTCAGTCGCTACGATATTCGAGAAATCGCGATACCTACCTGATGAGCCCCAAAAAGGGCGAAACCGGTCGTGGGCTGTCGACGGATTATGAGTAGTAGTGCATTACAAAGATATTACATGTATCTTTCAGCACGTGATTTGCTCCATTCTTTTATTTTTCAGGGGAAAGTTAGTGCGGCTGTACGTGCTGTAAATTTGTTAAAACGAGGACTAAGGATGTAGTATGCATGTCCACCTGAAATCCCACAAGATTGGTTGCTTCAATACTGACCAGTTACACTGCATTCCGAAAGCTGGCACTTCATACTGTTATCGGCAACCACACATTTTTAAGACCTGTTAATCGATCAGTAACCACCTTACCAATTTGCCAGTGTCAGGCCGTCAATGTCCCTACATTCCCTTTAGAGTATCACGTCTTATTGCAGTCTCCTGGACGGCATCCCTTTTCTAGAAACACAACCGACATAACACTAGCTGACACCGAATGAATGCCAGGTTCTTTGAGAATAACGCTCTGTCCTCACTATAATATCCTAGCAACATGTATTAAATGACCCACTAACTTGCACTTCATAGCGGTCTTTCCACGGTATGTTCATGGTCTGGTTTTTCCTTCCATCATCGAAATGTCCAAAAACCTCCATGATGGCTAAATGATGGCTAAATTCACAGAACTTTAATTTGGTACATTTTGAGTCATGCAACGGAGAACTTGAGACAATGGGCACTGTGACTCTTGGGAGAACCAGCTACGAACGCAACTGGACTGACGACACAATGGAACGACCGGTTTCGTTGAGACAGGTTTCACTGGTCGTTGTTCACTTGTCCTTGACAGATGAGATCTATTTTTAGTATCGCCTTCCACGTGAGCTTTACAAACAGTCCGTTTTCAGCTGCACATGACGCCTGTACGCGTCAGCGTTCGATAGATCAGCTGATTCGCGCGTTCATTGGCTTATTGGCTTGGATAAGCGGCTATCCAGACTCGGGCTCACGGTATTAGGAAGGCACAAAGAAAACTGCAGTCCATAACAGTGACCACAAACCACCACAGTTGCGTTGACAACGGAATTTTATTAGCTAACTCAGGTGCGCACGGCAATCGGATACCGATGAAAAGTGGACACTGTTGTTGGCATGCCTGTTCCGCCTGTTCAAGTCACATTGTCCACACGTACATGTGTAGGCTGCACAAAAATAGGTTCCCAGGTTTATGCTGTCTGTCCCTGAAGGGCATGCCGGTCGCCAGTTGGCTGTATTGCACAGCCATGGGTTTCGCACCACTGAAGCGCACGTGAAACCGCAGCCCATACCTAATGTTTTTTTGCAGACATGCTTGCTAGCACTTACCGCTCTTACGTTCCCGCACGCAGGAATTTCCTATCATTCCAAAGAGGCGAGCAAATGACCGCCTCGGTAACTTGCCGTTTCTCACTACCAAATGTGCTGGAATTTAGGGGTCTGTCATGATGACATGAACAAGATAAACGTCTTCAATTATCGTGGGTGGTCTTTCATACGGA
Source organism: Opisthorchis viverrini (assembly GCF_000715545.1). Taxonomy (NCBI): domain Eukaryota; kingdom Metazoa; phylum Platyhelminthes; class Trematoda; order Opisthorchiida; family Opisthorchiidae; genus Opisthorchis; species Opisthorchis viverrini. Next base: position 203,713 of record NW_008751844.1, read on the forward strand.
ATCGACCCCACTAAAGTTTGACTAGTGGCATTTTATGGTATGAGGTCCTGAACATTGTATGCAAATTGCACTGCTAACTTGGGAGTTCCTAATGAATCCAACCATGCAAGTGGCTTTGACGTCCGGCTGCTGTATCCCTCGTTCTTGCCGCTTCGACTAAAACCCGATCTGAAGCACCTTTCATGTTTATGAGATGGGCACTGCTGGTGGTGATGAAACAGCTGCTGAGTGCTCATCAGCTTGGCTTTACAAAACGAACTCCTCGTCTAACCTATCCCATTCCTTTCCGTTGAAACATCCCATCCTTTTTATTCAAAATAGTTTCAACTTCCAACTCTCAGTCGAAAGTGTCAGACTGATTTGTGATCAGTGTCGGGAATTTCATCAAACTGTACCAACTGACAAGGTAATAGTACTTCTATCAGGAACCCCCCCCCCCATTGATGGATGAAATTTTCATGGGACGTTGGATTTCTGCCCGCTTTCAGGTTTCCAGTAGGTTTCTCAAACTCTGTAGCAGTCCGAAATTCGGATATCCGAAAGCGTCTCTCGGGCGGAAGTGACTTCCTTGAAATCTATTTCATCGTAGGTCCACTAACTGCCATTATGACTAAAATCTTAAATAACCATAGGTAAACTAATCACAAAATCATCAAAGTGTACCGGGAAATTTATCGTGAAATCATATTACCGTCTGTTCAAATAAAAAATAGCAGACCATCAGAAGTACATGTTGTCTGAGCCGTAGAATGCCTGACAGACTCGAGTGTACGCTGATTTTTTTCGCCGCATTGACATCCACACTGTTCGAATTTGTCTGAAACCGGTTACTCACTCACAAGTAGTAGAAACTTTGACATTTGATGCATGGGCGAAGCAGGAAAAGTATCAACAATTACCTTGCTAATCTGCTGAATCTTTTTATAGAAGGTAATGTTCGCGTTGTTAACCCCCCCCCCACATACACACACACAAAACCCACGATTTTCCTCTTATTCCACCCAATATCCCTTTCGGATTGCGCACACTTTTAAAGACACCTGATGTTGTGTAGACAGATGAAGTGCACGTTGGCGTTTAGCTGCCAACTACCAGACGGACTAAAGTAAATGTCATGTTGTTGCGTGGATCTTGGGTTGGAAAATGTTTTCACCCTCCTCATTGGATCTGTCAGCAAACGTACAATTGTCCTAATTCAAAAGTGGAAAGCCTAGATACTCTCATTCGCACACTAATTGGTTTTTCCGGAAGACCCGACTGGATTCAAGCTGAATCACTCGTTCATAACGTTCTTTAACTAAGCGTACTGCGCACGGACAAATCCACATTTCATTTGGCACGGTAAGGCATGAGAATCACGGAAACTCGGAAACTGTTTACCTGTTGAGCTCCAAGAGGGATGAAACCGGAGGTGAGCTGCCAAAGAGTTTTCAGTAGGAACAGGAGGTGAGCTGCCAAAGAGTTTTCAGTAACCTTGTAAGTAGTTTCCTTCAGGAAAATATGCTTCAGGATCTCCAGTATCACACCAACCAAAAGACGAGGTTACACCTTCAGCTGAAGGAGGTCATAAACGATGAAAAAAACGTTCCGCTGTGGCACCCTTTCGGTGCATAGCTGCCATGCCACACGAAGGAGGAACGAGGGCTGGGATACTGCCAGGTTGCCCAAGCCTAGACAGTGGAAGTCGAGAGGCAGAGGTCGAGTTCGAACCACGGACCTTCCGGTCAGTAAATTGGCGCTCTAACCACTTGGTCCATATCATAAACGATAGATTCAAATGAAATGCAATTGAGTCCGCCGTCGAAATAAAAAACTGATATACAAATGAGTGTATTTCACGAATTTCTTAAAATTCCTGTTTAAGGTGGAAGGAAATTGGAGGACTATGCCTTATCGAGGACCCAGGGAGATGGGCAAAACCTGTGATGGACTTTTAAAGAGTATTCGCCAGCCTTGTGGGTAGTTTCTTTCTAGGAAACACGCCTCGTCAAATTATTTTGAATGTAGCCCTCCTAGCAAGCAAGGTTGTTGCATTATAAACCTAAGGAGACAAAACATCGAACACGACATACTCATGTGTGTTCAGTAGAAAGATGCCACAGGTGTGGATAATCTTTTCAGAAGCATATGTATACTTGCCAAAAAGCGTATCTGGCAGAAACGTTTGGTTAAGCGTCTTTTGTACCACAAAATCCAGGACATTGCAATTGCGAACTATGAAAAGGTTAAAAACAACGAA
>NW_008751844.1:206385-228467 GCF_000715545.1 Opisthorchis viverrini
CCAGAAGTAGACAGGACAGGAAATACTGCAAAAATAAAACGCAACGGTGGACACATCTAACCTTACAAGGAACTGACATAACCACATCAGAGTTATCAGATTACATTCTAGATCTCAATCTGTTGGGAACATCTGGGGCATACTACCGTTCTAAGTTCACAACAGTGGCGAAGTTCATAACCCCAGAAGCGAGTAAGTAGATATCACGGAAACCTTGTTTTAGCATGTCATCCTGATGTCAAGACGATATGCAGAGATTCTCAGAAGAACTGGTTGTGCAAAATCTGGCAAGAAATGTGGTCGAAATTTTCCATACACCAGTCAATTTCTCTAAGTCATCGTCCGGTAATTGATAAACTTGCGGACCGTATTCTTCAAGTGCTGATCAGAATATGTGTTTTCAGTCAACTCGGAGCTGGTAAAAAGTCATACAGTTTTGTTGGACCAAAACAATGGCACGCTATTTGAAGAAAATTAAGGGACGGTGTTGATCTGGTTTTATCCGCAGAATGACAACATATTCCAGGTTTGTTGAGAATGGAATACCGTTTAACAGTGGTTTGAGCTGGGAAATTCATTATTTTTAGGACATCGTCGTCCGTTTGGGCGCACCAATGTGAGACCGAACTTGTTGGTTGTTGGCGTACTTATCTGCTGAGACTTTAGCTAGCCAGTGCTGAAAGCCGTGAAGTACTGTATATCTGTCTCATCCCTGATGGAAATCACTAACAGTCCGCATCTGAAGTTCGAACCCGCGACTTGCCCTTCGGCTCATCACTGATGTGACGTAATGTCGCGCCACTCATCCTCCGATCAAGCGTTTCAGGTGTTGACCAACTCATTAATTGGCAGCTTCTCGGATAGAAAGCTTGAGAACCATGTGAGACTACTTTGGGCAGATGACTTGATCGATGGATCCGTATATAATTGCTAAATAAATAACAATTAAGAGTGAATATGAACGCCCCCTATGGACCGCATAATAAACTGACGGGCAGTGTAGAAGGGAGCTGGATTCAGAGCTCCTCGCAAATCAGTTTACCACGTAAATGTGGCAAACGTAAACTAGCTGCAGACAGTGAGGTCCACTGGCACAGATGCCTGGTTGAAATACATGAACTTTGTCTAACAAGGCAAGCTGGGTAGTGTATTTTCGGTCAGTTTTGTCAAGCTTATTATAGCACACATAAAAACAATGTACATTAGTTTACAATCAAGTGGAAAAAGTTTAGAATCGACTGAGAACTTATCGTTTGAAGAAGGGTTTGGTAAACAATGGGTAGTTTTCAAACGGGCAACGTTTGGCTTTTGACACAAAAGCTTCATCATGCCAAGTGGCCAGGTTACCAAGATTTAAAGTGTAAGTTTTGAGTTTTAGGGCGGACGGGGGACCAAACATTAGGACGTCTTTAGATTATGGCACTTGGTCCGTGTTGAATATGAATTAACGGTTCTTGTCGATTAGTCTGGTTGCCTTCCCTTCCCCATGTAAATTGTCAATTGTAAATTCACAAGCCCACACTGACCAATGAAAACTATCAGTGGCGCCCACAATGAATCATCATTTGAAGTATCTCGAAGTCGAAGGTTAAAGAACCCAACCCGATGGGAACTCATTTGAAACTCCCTCCCCCAAACGCTAGAACAAATAATGGACATTCAACACGGATCGGGTACATTAATCTGAAGACATCTTAATGGTGGGTTCACCGTTGCCTTAAAAACCGGCCGAATCGGTGGCCTGCTTATTTGGCTTGATGAAGCTTTTGTGTCAAAACCGAACGTTTTCCCAGTTAACAACTACCGATTACATTAGTTTAGTTTTGGCATATGTCCACACCGAAGTCGCCATCGTCCTTAAAACAACGCAGACCTGAGTTCCGCTTAAGACGCGGAGACTGGAAATTGACGAAGACGATCCCGGAAGTTTTCCATGAATTTCGTCCATCCATACCGTACATCTCGATCAACTGTTCATTATAAATTTGTGATAAAACCCAATAAAATCAGGTGCGTTCAACTCATGACAATTAAGCACGGAGATAAACCCGTTCAGATAAATGATGGACCAGGTTGAAAAAACCAACGAACAGAATGGTCACTTGAAGATTCAAAGGTGACTAACCAATAGTCAACTATAAATCTTTTTCAGCGTGGCACCGACAAAGTCAGACATTTCACTACCCAGATGGTGCCCGTAAAGATACAGCTTATCGAAAAGCGGAAATTCCAACTACTGTCAAAATAAAGAGTAGTATATTTTCAAACAAAATACGTTGCACAAGCCGCGGTTTAGTATGGAGTCTGCTGAGCACGACAATCGCCGGGCTATGGATGCGAGCTACTTCGTTCGAGAGAACACTTTGAATGTCGTCCAAAATCCCTGTCGTCCTCTACGGTGAGTATGCTAAAGCCGCTCACGCCGCACTCCCGGTTTTGGTTGTAGTTAGATATTTAAAACTCCACCAGTTTTGGTCCCAGCTGATGAAATTTTGATCTCAAGACTAATGCAACCAAAACTGCCGGTTCCATACAGAAAGCCCTGAACACGATAGTCTCAAAGGATGACCAAAAGCGGTCGAAACCTGTAGTAGCTTGCACATGGTCGAACATTTTTACGCGCCACATAGTTAACCCTGTTCACGACAGCATCTGCCACGGATTCTGGACGAAATCTCGTTTGATGGGTGGGCACTTCGGACGGGTCGATTCTTGTTGCTGAACAATTCTATTATTCAGGTAGCTGGCTCAGGTGCTTCATTCATTTTGGCGAAATATGTACCACCTATTGGTGGTACCTGTTGTGGCACCAGTGAGAATGGAAGATTCGATCGATACTTGCACGGATTCTTCTTATGTCATGTAATTTGAGCAGGGGCACAAGACAGTGAGCCTACGAAAATGTTGTGGAATATAGGTAGCTTGAGTGCGCTGCATCGTTGTTGATTTGTTCGCCGACAAATCTAACGGCCAAGCTCACTGAACGGATCAAAAACCAAACAATGAGGGTACTTCAAGTCACTGCCTCTGATCTTCGAGTCAGCACTGAATGTGCTGCACTGCACAAAGACCGTCACATGTTTAAGTTGGTACAACATTCAAGATATCGCGATGTATTTTCATAAAGGATACTACTCACAAGTTTGCTGAGAACTCTTCAACAGCCCAGTGCCCGTTACTTTCGGTTGCCCAAAATAACACCCTCTGAAACACCAGCGGGTGCACCTATCGTTGCAATCATTCCAAAAATCATAGGTGATATCAGCGTGGAAGTTTCCCAGATGAATCGACCTTTTCCCAGAAAATACTTTCACAACCGCTTGTTTACATTCCTATTACTATTCCTTTAATATCATCTTCGAAAATGTACAGCTAACAGGGATTCGCTGGAATGGGGTTCGGATAAAAACCTGTTCTCGTGCATGGATGAGCATGTTTATGGATTAAGTTAGCAGAGTGAACCCAAAATTTACAGCTCACAAGACAATCTTCAGTCCTACCAACTCAATTAATTCCCTGTTGGTCCACTAAACCCACTGCATTTCTAGGCGAGGTCATGTGAAAACCCGAAGCAAGTTGGTAGGCAGCTACGGGGCTATACTTTCTTGATAGACAGAATTCCCCACAGATCCGGTCTTACCGCTCACAGTCAGGTGCTGCTACGGCCGAGAAGTTCATCCCACGCACGATTAACCGAAAATTCGGGACGCTTGCCGGTCCGGCATCAAGCCGAGATCTGATTGTTCGAAAGTCTGGACCCAGTAGCCAAACATGACCCAGTAATGGCCGAATGCCGGTTGCCAATCGCGCATCCAGAAAGCGTCAGAATTTCCAGATAGTTTTTGCCGCCTACGCTATATATATGAAGCGCTGTACAAGTGTTTTTGACTTCATTTTGGAAGTTAATATACATTGTGCACCCTTGGTGGTTGTTTTTGACGTGAACGCTAGCTTCGGAGGCTCAGATCGAGAACTAAGCTGAGAAAAATACCGTTACTACATTTCCTTCCGAATCCTCTCCGACCGGTCAAATAAAGGAAAATAGAAGAAACCAAGGAAATTCTGGGAGAGTGATCAATTTGAGTTACGCATTTTTAACCGGTTTGTCCTTGCGAACAAAGGCAGCACGTTCTCATTGACATGATTAACCAGACTGATGTCGTTGAAAATTGGAGAGGTCTTTATTAATCGATAAAAACTCAAAAGAATGGTGGACCTCATGATTGGCACATGTTACAGGGTCCAGTTTGCTTGTAGCTGATAGAAGATTTCTGGGTTTTGTGACGAAAATCCGTCACTTATATCATTCACCAGTTTGACAGCGAATTTACCAACCGGAAGGTCTATGGTTCGAACTCGACCTCTACCACTCGACTTCCCCGGTCTAGGCTGGGACAACCTGGCAGCATCCCAGCCCTCGTGCTTCCTCCGGGTGGCATGGCAGCTAGGCGCCGAGAGGGTGTTACAGCTGAGCGATGTATTTATTTGGTTTCTCACGCGAAAGTATTGGTACAGCGCAACTCGATAGCTCTCCAAAAGTTACAGACACCTTTGAAAACGACGAGGGAGTCATTTGGATATTTAAAAACCGATAAGAATAAAACCGCTGCTGAGAAACCAAGCACAGACTGCTCCTAGTACAACTAAAAGTAAAACACTGGGATGTTTGCTGGGTCGGAAGTCCAAAGTTCAAGTTCGTAGTAAGAGGACATTTGGTAAATTTCAATTGAAATTTCATCCTGTCACTGAAGGCAATCTATGCTGAAAAGCCAAGTAACACTGTACGGTTGTTTCTCTCCCATTAAGAAACTTCAGCCAGGTGCATTTCAGAAAATTCCAAAACGTCGTACCCGCGACCTGCCGCATAATCGTCCGAACATTTTACCATTCAGCCATGGGTGGCTGGGCAGCATTATGGTTGACTAACGATTGGAGCGAACATAGGTCGCACTTAGACAGGATATAGTGCCACGCGTCCCCGAATCACAGGAACCAAATCACCTAGCGCCGAGAGTACAGCTGAGCGATGTATTTATTTGGTTTCTCACGCGAAAGTATTGGTACAGCGCAACTCGATAGCTCTCCAAAAGTTACAGACACCTTTGAAAACGACGAGGGAGTCATTTGGATATTTAAAAACCGATAAGAATAAAACCGCTGCTGAGAAACCAAGCACAGACTGCTCCTAGTACAACTAAAAGTAAAACACTGGGATGTTTGCTGGGTCGGAAGTCCAAAGTTCAAGTTCGTAGTAAGAGGACATTTGGTAAATTTCAATTGAAATTTCATCCTGTCACTGAAGGCAATCTATGCTGAAAAGCCAAGTAACACTGTACGGTTGTTTCTCTCCCATTAAGAAACTTCAGCCAGGTGCATTTCAGAAAATTCCAAAACGTCGTACCCGCGACCTGCCGCATAATCGTCCGAACATTTTACCATTCAGCCATGGGTGGCTGGGCAGCATTATGGTTGACTAACGATTGGAGCGAACATAGGTCGCACTTAGACAGGATATAGTGCCACGCGTCCCCGAATCACAGGAACCAAATCACCTAGCCACTTGTTGACTGTCTCTTCCAGTGAAGATCTTCCAGATGAAATTACTTTTGGCAATATAAGGGGCTTTAAGAATTTTAAGTTGAAATCTCGTCCCGTAATTGAAGCACAGTCTCGGTAGGCTTCGGTTGGAAAATTCGCCCACACACAAACACGCACGAGTTCATAACCTGTACCGATTGAAATTTCCGCGTACATCGTTACGAAAGATTCTCAAAAGCTTGAATCCTCATACGTCAGCTTGCCACGTACGATGCAGATTAATCTGTTTTATTCGGTAAAATTTCACACTCGTGACGCGCTGGATTTGTTTGGGGATGATGTGGACGTTTTCTATCCCCAGTGTTAATCGAACTAGACGATGTACGTACCGCCGCCATTCACTGGCAGCGCTCGTCGGTGCATCGTGGTTAGACCTAAGGGGTTTCCCTTTCAACAAGAGACAAAACTTGTCCGTTCGATCTGCCGACACTCATGCACATTCGCCCAGGAAGGACATGTCTGTATTCACAGTACTTCTATGGACTGCACCGTAAACTGAGCGGACAGCTAATTAAGGATACCTGACGATTAAGTCATATGCCAGGACAGCCATACGATTGTTTCAATTGCTTGAGTGAACAAAAAAGCGTGTGAAATTTTCAAGATCATCACCCTTAAACCTCAAATCATACTGAACCTACGATTTGGTTGACTCGACTGACTGAAATGTTTTCAGCAGCGAAAAGTTTCACTACTGATCAATTAATTGGTAGCACGTTTCCGCGAATAATATATTGCACAATGTGCGGGTCAATATGGGGTCCGCTGAGCATGCCGATTGCCGGGCTATGGATGCGAGCTACTTCGTTCGAGAGAACTCTTTGATCATCGTTCAAACCCTGTCAACCTCTAAGGTGAGGTTGCTAAAGGTGCTCGCTCCGCACTCCTGGTTTTGCTCCAGTTCGATATTTCAACCGTCAAATTGGCTTCAATCGCACCTGTTCCCAGCGTTGGTGCAATGCGCGATTTGCAACCAGTCAATCAGCTAAGACTTTGAAGCCTTCCACTCATCCATTTTTAAATAAAATTGATGGATTGCAATCACTTCAAAGATTGACTGAATCCACTTTATGTATCGATTCACGAGGATTATGACTGATAAAACTGTACGTGCACGGGTTGACTACACGCAATCGGCATCATCATTGAAAGCATTTTAGTGTTCAACACCGATGCTTCGCTGCCGTACAACCATGATTTATTTGAAGACCTTATGATGAGGGACTTTGTGCTACTTTACTATAATCATTCCGAGGAGTCTATACCTATAGGCACTCATTCAGGCATTTTGGATAGAAACTGACAACAAGACATCGGTTGGCAGACATATCTTGCAGCGTTTTCAACCACTCGCAGTGAGTATCCAGCGGTCCCCATCCCGGTAGGCAAGTATCGCCAACAGCACCCAAAAGTTCTTTAATCTCTTTCAAACCCCTCTGCCAGGTTAGGGATCGGCCAACTCTTTAATTCATCTATTCTCAATTGGGCATGAAAAACAGCACTCTCTTCGCAATACGATGGTCGGGCATACGCAACGCATGTCCCAACCAACGCAGCTTCTGTTTCTGGACACATTCTTTAATAGAAGTACTCGTTGCACAACCCCTTTCAAATCGCCTCATTATGGATTCACCGACACCAGCTCACACGAGCTATGGTTCTGAGACAATGATTATCGAACAGGCCAAGTCTCACAACTACACCAAAGAAGAACCCGTACTTCAGCCTGATATGCACGCCCCTTGAGAGTCAGGGATATACCCCTTTACGCCATACGTGTCTCAACTTAGCAAACACGATTGAAGCCTTGCAGATTTGTGCACTGACCTCATTTGTCACACTGCAATCAGAACTGATACAACTTCCCAGGTACGCTCCACAACTTCGAGGGTCTCTCCCCATATTGTAAGCGGTCCGTGTAGTGACTGCATGTCCAGGATATCAGTGTTGTTCTCTGTGCCTCCTTCAGAATGGTACAAACTGTGAGGTGGACAGGATATACCTTGGCAAAAGGATGTAAAGGGGGTTACGAAGAGTTTCGGTGTTGATGGTGCACCTAGCCCTCTAGGATGGGGTCATGCTGACCCTTCCTGCGTTTGCTTAGAGACGTTGCGAGAAACGGCGGTTGATCAGTGCCACTGGCGTTCGTGCCCTCAATTTCCTCCCAGACTGCCTGATTGAGCACATGCATGTGTAAGCACCTCAGAACATTTGCGGTAGATTAGCATCAAGTTTCTCCCTCATGGATTCTCTCTTCTTCCACCTCAATGCCCCAAGTATAATTATCTAAATCTTGTGGTTTTCCGGAAGTGAACCATCAGTGTCAGTATTGATGTTACTACCTCTGATAATTGGGCTATGAACATGCCTTGAAATTTGAAACGACCTTAGCAGTTGCAGCAATAGGAAAGCTATTCCAACCCCGAGTGATCGAATGATAAGACGAAGAGATCAAACCGTGGACAAAAATATGAAGCCCGTAAGAGAAAAAAAGCAGGGCATGTCAGATGAGGCGTGTACTTTTGCCCAAATTCGCCCAGTGGGCAGAAAAACAGAAATGTCACGGAACCAATAAGTACGAGCACCGGTGGGTGGGGAGCCTAGACGAGAAGCCAATATTCACATAGAAACACGTCTAGTTCGTGTAAAGGGCAAACATCGATGGATCTGTCACTCCGTTCGCCGAATTGCTATGCCGTTTCGTCGTTGCTACAGGTGGAAGCCGACAATGGCTTTTGGAAAAGTCCATACACGCAGTTGTATTCATACGATAGCATAGATGCGGGATTCTGAGTGTAGCCACAACGTATTCCAGTCTTTTCTTTCTACAATGAAGAATGACAACAGGTCCATTTACAAGCAGCAAGTATTCGACTGGAACGGTAAAAAATGAATCAACCGACAACATTGTCATCTCCGGCTCCTCCCCCGGACTCAAGAAATTTATATGACCTCTACCGAAGAATCCTGTCTAACCATTCTGGTGCCCAGCTGTCACGTTAACAGTACAAGGGCTGAGCTACTGTCAATTTGCCCAAGCTCAGACAAGAGTAGTCTAGATGCAGAGATTGGGCTCGAACCACGGACCTACCGATCAGTAGTTTCGCGCAAAACCACTGAGGTTCCTCGAGCACAAACGCATCGCTATCCACCAGGTAAGCGTTTCTACCAGAACCTTGACCTACTGTCAGTAGCTCAAATCTTTTACCCGCAAGTGACAGAGAAGCCCCTGTTGACGTCAAATGCATCAAAAAGCCACCGACCGTTGGAACAGATCACAAACCCTAAACAAGAGTCAAATGCCTAGTCTGGATAAAAGGAGTCGATTGAAGGTGTAAATGCACTCACAGTACTCCTGTCCATTTTATGTCCTAATGCATCTATTCTGGTGAGTCTATACCAAGAAGAGGAAGTACTGAACTGAAGTTCCACTCCTATTAGAGTCGTTTCAGGATTTGAACACTGGACAGATGAGATGCATGGCGGGAGTATGATCACTACCCCACTAAGGATAGAGTGGATGATACCAATAGATCACATAGCGCAGTAAATATCGCTTGTGCGCTGATGAAAAGTGCAGGCAGACGAAGCGAGACAGACCAGAGTCGACAAAAGCACAAAAAGAACTCATTTTGAGGCTTCTACTTGGTATTTTGTCCCGTAATTGTAAATAACCTATGCCAAAAACCCGAGAAGTACTGTGTTGGTGATCATAAGCAGTGCTCATCTCATAAAACTTTGGAGTTTTCGAACCGGGAACCTCTTGGCTGGTAGGTTGCCAACGAACGACTGATCAGCATTGTGATTAACTCGCACTAAATCATTATTCACCCTGAAATCAAGGAAATCACATCGGATTATTACGCGCTAAATAGCTCCTTCGGATGAGTCAAACTTCCATTTGGAAAACTGCCACTCGAGGAGCCAGTTAACATGTGTGACCGCGCTATGTGGATCCCGCGACTGAGTGGCTCTATTTCCTCCCTAGCTGTGAGCTAATCACACTGCCGTTTAGCCGCACTGGGCTGAACGGTTAAGTATTCCAGCTACTAGAAGGGTGGTCACCGGCTCGAAACATACTGAGGTGCGCACTGTTGATGATTCACTGTACAGTGCTTATCGGCTGTCTATCACAGACTGGCTTCACTCACAGAAGGAAAACTCATCTGAACGTTCTCGAATTTCTTCATATCGCCAATGGATTTTGACGTACTGAACAAGAGTACACGACAGTAAAACCTCTCACTGGAGAGGTTTAAGTTCATTCGTCCCGCAAGCATGAACAGTAGTTAAGGCTAACGTGAGTATAAAACCCACAAGAGGGATATAAGTTTGGGAACAAAAAACAAGTAGAAGGCTTATCACACAAATTAGGGTTAAAACTATATGGGTCAGAAACTGGAAAATAAAATGAACTTTGCACTGAAGTTCGAGTTGAAGAAACAAAGATCTCCTAGTCTCCTGCTAGGTCCAGGACCCAAGCATGGAAACACATTCGGAAAGAGCCTTGGAAAAGAATCTTGATTTCGTGAATTTTCAACAGTACACAACACTCGTCTTTGATTGATTAATATGCCATCAGAGTAGAAAATAGGGGGTATGCTCAGTCCCTGTTGACAGTGCAGGTCCGAGTGACAAAGTTTGTCCAATCAGCCACAGATATCCAATGTGGCTGAAAAGAGTGGTCACATAAGTTCATGTGACCAGTGTACACAGTACATACTGTACTAGTGTACATAGAATTAATGTAGCAAAACAGTGAGTGAATGAAGGCATACAACTAAATGCAGCAAAGTTGACTGAAACCACAGCTTCATGGGTCAATTATTGGTCTTGACAGGCCCGAAAGTCATCTTCACATAATTGCCGTCTTAACTTTGCCTACTGAAAACATGTAGCAGTAGTTTGCCCTAATAGCAAAAAACGAACATACTACGGTTGTGAAGCCGATTCGCTGGATTGCCAAGCGCAATTCCTCGTAACTTAATTCCAACGAATCTTCTCCAGGAATGTCCGAGAAGTGATAGAGGAGTGGACCTGCAATAAACAGAGGCAAGAAAACGAAAGCTCAAAACAATGGTGTGTAATGCTGACGTAACCCCGCCCCACTTTTGTGTTTAGTGCGAGTATATGAAGTGGCGTTTGTTTGTCCTTACTACTTCACTTATTTGGCCTTGAGGTCATCCAGCCATTTGTGCCCGATTTCATGCGCGTGTGACTGTCTAACGTGGGAGCCTATTTGCTCATTTGGTTCGTACTTTTGTAGTCTAGGTGGACCATTTGTTTTGGACGAGCAACTACTTTCGAGGTTCGTATAATTTGTGAATTTATGTCGTACATCAATAGTACTGTATAGAACCCGACTTTGTTTTGCCTTACCGGAGGTTCGGGTACTGTGCGTCACTCGAAGATACCGTTTGCTCGTTACAACGGTAGTCCTCGCCACAGAAAAAATTTTGCGATGACACTTTTTTTCCCAAAAATTACCGATTAGAAACCGAACTACGAAGAAACTACCTAGAACAGGTCGAACATCAGCATGTTGAATTGGTCGGAGTCTGGGAATCAAACGAGCACTGAATGGACCGTTCATTCACGAATCCTTCCAAGTGCAGAGAGTGCATTTGGACGTATATTCCGGATCGCGAAATTCGGGAACTGTCTGCCAACAATCGAAGAGCCCAGCAGGCCGTCAGTGGCCTTCACTCAAACTAGTAAATGGCTGAAGAATTTCGTAATTATTAGCAATAACCCCCCTTGTGAACACCGACGATTCACACTAGGAGGAAAATAAGGGCTTTGTGTCAGTGGCTTTCACTCAAACTAGTAAATGGCTGAAGGATTTCGTAATTATTAGCAATAACCCTCCTTGTGAACACCGACGCTTCACACTAGGAGGAAAATAAGGGCTTTGTCAATTCTCCCGAAACTTCGCTCGAACTACATCATTGACGCACTGTCTGGAACTTCTCTGCCTGCTTCCGAAACCCCGGGGATCGAAATGCGTCAATTCAGCACCGGTCAGAAGGGAGTCTCACTTAGAGCAGAGGTCCGCTGTTAACACCTACTGCACTTGGGACAACGCCAATTTCATGACACTACGGTCCCATTGCCGAAAATGCCCAATTTTGTGGGTTGCACTCGCCAGCACAAGATATATTGGCCAAATGAACAATACTCATAGTCATGGAGTGTTTTTTGTACCCAGAATTGACGGCCAAAACGCTGTAACCTCATCATGTTGTGCTCATTCCTGAACCCAATAAAAACTAGCTTTTTGCGTGCCTCTTTAAATTTATTTTGTCCTAAAACGACTTGGAGAGTGCTCGCATTTTACGAGAGAAAAAACAAAGTAACATCATGCATTAACATAGTAGAATGACGGTACTAAGAGCAACCTTCAGATTCAACACCCTTTCGGTGCCTAGTTATCATGCACTTGAAGGATGTACGAAGGTTGGAATACCGCCAGACTACCCACGCCTAGACAGGAACAGTCGAAATGCCGCGCTTTGGTGCGAACCATGGACCTTCAGGTTAGTACATTCGCGACTTTAACATCTGAGTCACCTCGAGCTCTGACGCATGTAGGAATTGACGTATAGCACCTATACCTCGACAATAAGCTACTGGTGTAACGGTGATACTACTGATGGGGAGTCACGCGAGTAGTATTTTTTATTCTTGTGAATTCGCTTTGCGTCTCTTGAAAAGGGAGATCTTTTGCGGAATTTGTGGAGTCGCTTTGTAGCATTTGCTTGGATTCGAGCAACAGTCAATAAGTATCCAGGAAGGTACAGAAAGACGCGTTCAAAGAGAAGATGGATATTCAGTTTTTGTAAACAAGATGCATATGAGAGTTTTGCTTCCCTGCCTAATAGTCTGTAACTGCTCAGTTGGCTTTTTTAATAAATAACTCCGCAGCGAAGGCCTTCTTCCTTTCACTGGTACCGGCTTAGGCCAGTTGACGACCTGCAACAGACCTCTGCACTTTCGTTCGCCGATCGTATTCACCCAGATCGAAATCGAGCTCAAGGGTTTGGGATGAAGCAGCACATTCGGCTCCGAGCAAAAGTGACATCACAAAGCGTTCCAAAACTGTCGCAAAAAACTATCACAGTCAAACACAAATTCTTTTTAGTCTAGAGTAGCCCTCGGTAAGACGACAGAGCCCATTCATCCAAGCTAAGAGGATCTTCTGATCGACAGTCTGGATAGTTGTCTCCTGAGTACTCGCATCACTTGGCCAGGACATCAAGTAGGATACTGGTCGATTCGTGTACGTTTTCGACCCTCCGTTATCAGCTGTAACTCCTGACAAGATCGAATACTTCAAAGAGCGCCCATTCTGTTTTTATTGCAATGTTCGGGTAACATGGGGGATTTTCGAACACCACCAAAAGATGTCCTCTGGCTCCGGAGGACGAATAATTTTTCTGTGGACATTTGCCCATTTAATCTAATACCGCCTGGTACCTTCGTTTTTATGAGGCGGACGTGACATGTCTCACTTCGCTAAGATGCGAAACACTGAACGGTCTTCTGCTGAGCGCAAGATATCTCAGTAGTTCAGGTACGAATTACCATTCGGAAGGTCCATAGTTCGAGCCAAACCGCGGCATCTCGACTGCTTCTGCCTAGGCTTGAACAACCCGGGAGATCTCAGTCCTCGTGTTTCCTTTGGGTGGCATGCCAGCTAGGCATCGAAAGAACTTTACAGCTGAACGATTATTCTATCTATACTTTGCACTAATTACGACAAACAACCGGTCTTCATAAGTGAAAAAATGAACGAAGGATATCCAGTTGCAAGTTGACAATCCCTTCTTACATCATTGTTATGGATTAGAACGATTCGGTCAATGTTGCATTATCCAGCCGCCATGCGGTTGTTTTTGTCCGGAAGTCACATGTTCCCCGTTCGATTACTGAATGTTTGTGAAGAAGGAAGGATCACTTGCGAAATACACTCATTTGCAAACTAAGTTGGTGTTAACGAGGGATTCGGTCGGGATTCAATTGAGTCTCTCATTAAAATGAACTTCATCAGCAAACAAGTGTAATTCGCCAGCTGTGTGTTCAAGAAGAATAAACGTTTAGGAACTCAAGGATTGCGCCTACTTGAAAAGCCACAAGAAGGTCAAAACCGGTCATATTGCCGAGGTGCATTCAACAACCTCATGAGTAGCATGTTCCTACAAAAAGAGACCTATATGAAAAAGGCGATTAAACGGAAACTTCGTTTTTGGCTCTTCTTGCATGTCACTTTCCAATAAAGAAGGAATGCCTTAACAGATGCGGAAAAAAGGATGCTCCAGAGTACACCTTCCGCAAGGATGAACTTCCAAGACTTAGTCAGCCAACCTGAGCATTCGTAGCGTCTGCCAGAATCACGATATCTGAAACTCTCGCTGATCGATAGAAGCTGTCTTTCTCCGCCTCAGAGCTGCCGTATGTCGGAGCACGTGCTGACACAACAAACAAGCATAGTTCACCACGCCGAGGTGTATTGATCTCCATTGAACCAGTCAATCGAACAACCATTGTTCATACAAAATTCACGCCCTAGCTACCAAGAGCCACTGGCCTGGGATCAGCAGACACACGAAGAGTGAGGTACGTCTCGAGCGAATTGAGATGTATGAGCTGACCGTGGTCTTGCATGCGTGTTTCGGAGACACGACTGTGATCTTGCATGCGTGTTTCGGAGACACGACATACATCGACCGAATGAGAAAAAGTCTAGGTTAATACACAACAATCGTTCGGCGGTAGTACTTTTTCAATGTCCAGCCGCCATGCCACTCGAAGGAAGCACGAGGGCTGAGATACTGCCAGCTTACCCAAACCTAGACAGAAGCAGTTAGAATGCCGAGGTTGGGTGAAAACCACAGACCTTCCGATTCGTAAGTTCATGCCGTAAACACAGCCATCTCGAGTCATCTGTTGCCTAAACTGACAGTGAGTGCAGACATTGAACGCAGTAATGCGGAGCAGATCCACTGAATTTAATAAGGGTTTATTTTTATTTACTTTACTGACAGAGAAGTGAATCACAAAGACCTGAGTGAGGAACGTGTGGAGAGGAGTCAGTGAACGAAGAGGTGTAAGAGCGAATAATGCTTCTTGGTTGTCCAGGCCGAAGAATTGGGTTTGTTCAAGGAACTCCAACTTGAACCTTTGACTGAAAAGTCTGACCCACAAGGCAGTGGGAGAATGGAGTTTTGTCCGCGGACCCTAAAAAACTGGACCGCGAGGCAGTGTTTGTTAGGGTTTTCTTGGAGATCCTTCCCGGAGCCAAAGACTCAATAGTCTCACCAACTCGGCTGCAGACGAGCGGCCCGAGGACACAGGGAGTAAGACATTAAGGTATCAGTCCTAATGCGGCTGCGCACAGCAGATGCCTTCTGGTCAGCACTAAACTCTTCGGCTTCAAAAGTACTTCGACCGTTTTGAATAATATGTCGAACGTTACGGTCGACCGTTGGGCGATCGACGTGTGCGGCCTTTAAAGCCGATCTTTTCTAACCCGTCCTTCCTCTGAGAACATGAGAATTGCTGCTTCCATAAATACGGACATGCTGGCCACCTACTTCCCTCACATTCCCATCGTATAGGACAACACGACTCTACCTCAAGACCGCCTCGTAATACGACTTCTCGCAGTACGGGGACTCAATCTTCTTCATTGGGTGGCTCACTGTCGGCCTTTCTGACATGGCTAAACATTAAGGAACTGAGTTCCAGGGACCGTGGTCTGAGAGATCATTGGACCACAGAAGCCCGACCACCAGGACAAGAGGTTGGGCGTGACTGGAATGTGCAAGCATCACGACCCCTTTCAGGCTGCCATTATCTGGCATGGTTTCGTGTGGTCCACATTGTCAATTCACGGTAAACTGCACAGGGTAGATACCAAAGCCAAAGACAAACCCACGTAAAGGCAATTCAGTTAAAGAGATTGAGGGGATGGGAGCCACTGCGGATGTACGGGATGAGTAAGACGTACAGTAAGAGGGCGAGATGGCTCAAGTGGTTAGAGCGCGAATTTACTGCCGGAAGGTCCGTGGTTCGAACCCGACCTCTGCCTCTCGACTTCCCCTGTCTAGGCTAAGGCTACTTGGCAGTATCTCAACCCTCGTGCTTCCTTCTGGTGGAATGGCAGATATGCACCGAAAGGGTGCTACAGCTGAACTATTGAGGAAACAAAAACCACTCACCAAAGTTAATCCAGTATCCACCGGGCTTCAGTATTCGCCAGATGGTTTCCAGGTAGGTCAACACATTATGGGCGGTGTCGATGAAGAACACAGTTGCCACACAGTCCCAGGAATCTGCGAGGAGTTGGAAGAGAAATTTATTGGGGACGGAAACAACGTAACTGAAGACGCAGTCGTTGGCACAAACCAGTTGAAAGTAACACGAGCAAATAGTTAGTTAGATCGATCAACATAGAGAAGAAATAGTTTTTGAGGTGATCGGCATGGTTAATGATGCTACGATAGAGATAGATAGAGAGGTAGTTGTCGGTGAGCAATCTCCTCTTGCCACAATGCGAGTGAGAAACTCGATTACTGTGCGGGGTTTAACAAACTCACACTGCGGAAGTAGTGTTGACCAGAATGGTGGTTCCTGCAAGGTGATGAGGTAACGTTGATGGGAACTAGACAAAACCTATTGGTTGTGGCAGCTCAGTGCTGAGTAAACCAGTGATAGCGGATGCGGCCGATCGAACGAAGCATGCGGTACACATAATTTCCTGTGCTTCAAGCCCCGTGAAATATAAGTGGAACGTGAAGAACTCACTTTTTTAGCCATTAAATCCAATTGAAACATCAGATACAAGTTTAAAAACCGATGGAAACATATCAGCGCTCATTTTCATCATTTGACAGTGGGATATACCCAAAACAAAGGAAAGGTAATTTTAGCGACATTTCTAATGGGCTTATTCAAAAGGGTTCACTTTTAACGTTCGTACTAATGTACACGTTCATTTGAGTTACAAAAGCGAGGAAAGTTAGAGACCTAGCTGGACTGTCCCGTCGAAACAGGACAACTGAAACAGCACGTTGTGGACTCGGAAACCGATTTACATCACACAAAAGCTTACTTACATACAGCTGACTAAGACAGTCTGCTAAACTGCTTAATTTGGGGTCACTAAAGGCTTCTCCAGAAGTTTGAGAGTTCAGGTTTTCCTGCTACGATACTAAATTCATGCTACAAATTTGCATATTTTTAAAATTGCCTCCAATCTTGAACGACTGTCTTTCCCGTTATAAATTCAAATGAACCGCCCTTTTTAATTTTGGTGTAACTAAACTCCACTTCAGTCTTCCAAAGACCTTTATACCCTCCTTTTTTCTCGTTGTATGTTGTACAACTACCAACTGGAAGGTCGCCGGTTCGAGTCCTTCCAGCAACTATGTGGTACGTTGTGGCTTATCGGCATAGATCGCTTTGCTGCATAGCCGTATGTCCTTAAATTTGCTTCCCATCTTGAATGACTGTCTCCCCGGTTATCAATCCAAATGAACAGCCCTCTTTAGCTTCGACATAATTTAACTCTATTTCAGTTTTGCAAAGACCTTTATACTTCCCGTTTCTCTTCTACGCAAATCGTTTTTGCCGCTTTTGTTATACTATTTTTGTATTACAACTTGGTCAGCTATAAATTTGCTTCAGTGCATCAATTGGCGACCAGGTTTCGATCACGCGCTGACTGTTGATCCATATCGGCTTTGCTTGCTTTCTCGAGTACCTCACCGTTTGTCGAAAACCGTTGAAGTCTGTGATTTTGTATCGATGTAATTACTTTCATTTTTATAGCACAGCACACTTGCGTAATTATTTGTTCGGAGTTTTACCAGTTTAGTTGCTAACTTGGGCGCTCGTTGCTCAACTATCAGAAACGATAGTTACACTACTCAACGTTAACAAGCATAGCTTTTTGGATGCCCACCGCCAGTTCAATCTCGGTGAATTCAAAACCGGACGAGGAAGTTGAGAAAAACAACAGATAAGTCGAACATGAAATATTTTCAGCGAAGAGCTCTAGGGTAGCTTCTAGGATGAGTTTGGGGAATTCGAGGTCCAAGGCTGCTTTATTGGTAGCGCAGTTTAAAGAAAGACAACTTAAAGAGGAATTCAATTTAGAATCAGAGGCTATGAAAACCAATCATGAAAAACAACTCCTGAAAGCCAAAACGGAGGTGGAGTTGGTGGAGCTCGAAGGATCTTTGACTGGAAGCGAAGACGGATTGGTGCGTAGCAACCGGTCAGGACTGTCAGAGTCCTCAAAAGAGCGTATTAACAGCTATGTTGAAGATTGTAGAAAGATTATATCGCCGTTGAATTCTGAAAACCAACGTAGTTTCCGGGTGGCCGAACGACAGCAAAATAGGTTAGGTGACTATCGCCATCTGGAATCTATTATAGAGGGCCAGGATTTGCCAAAAATCGACCTTATGCAGTTTGATGGTCAACCCAGGAGCTACTGGAGGTTTATGCGTCAGTTCGAGCTTTACGTCGAAAGCAAGACCCAGGACGATGGGAAACGGCCGATACAATTAGTAAATGCATGTGCCGGTGTAGCCAGGGAGGCTATCAGAGATCGCCTCATGCTTCAGCCTACAGAAGGATATGGATGAACCCGCCGAATTCTGCATGAGCCTTTTGGAAAGTCACATGTAGTGGCTAGACCCCTGATCAATGGTCTTATAAAATGTTTTCGTTCTACATCGTGCAAGGCGAGAGATCTGACTCAGATGAACTACAGTGCAGAACTGAGTTCTCTGGGGAATTTGGATAGGTTAGTGAGGTGCTTGCTATATGCTTTACAACAGAAATTGACGGGATTCGTTCAAAAAACCATCGGTGATCAGAGGAAGTCGAACTTTTCCGATCTCACACAACTAAGTAGTCACTACGGCATTATGCCAGAATCCGTTCCCTCTGAGCTGAGAACTCTACAGTCAGCCGCAAGATAGTCCCTACCTCACCATGCGGTACTGAATCCCAGAAAGCCTGGAAAAATGCGAGTTGTATTTGACTGTGCAGCTAAGCACCACGGAAGATCGCTGAACGAAATGCTTCTCCAGGGACCAGATAAAACTGCTGATTTGGTAGGTGTTCTTTTGAAATTTCGAAGTGACCGGGTCGCTATGTCCGCAGATGTCGAAGAAATGTTCATGCAAGTTCATGTACCACAGTTTGATCAAGGGGCTTTGAGATTTCTGCGGTCCTCCCAGAGTGAACTTAATAGTGAGCCTATTGAGTTTCAAATGAATTCTCATGTTTTCAGTGCCTTTCTGTGCCCATTTCACCTTGCAGCAAACAGTGTCTGTCTTCGGCAAGGATCATGACCATAAAATTAAATCATCCGTGTTAAAGAACTTCTATGTAGATGATTGCTTGGTGTCAGTACCTTCCGTCACTGACGCAATGAGTTTTGTGCAAGGAATAACCGAGCTACTGTCAAAAGGTGTCATAAGTGGACGAGCAATATCCCGATGTATTGTAAGGGCTCCCGCCATCGGAATAAATGGAGGCTGTAGTAGAAATGTCTTTCAAAACAATAAATACACAGCAGGCGCTGGGCATTTAATGGGATTCATCTCTTGACACCCTTTGCTTTCGGTTTCGTATTCCCGAGAAACCACTAACACGAAGAGGAATTCTAGAAGCTGGTTGTGCGGTTTTCCATCCACTAGGATTGGTAGCCCCTGTATGTTCGACCGCGAAGCAGCTGCTACAAGAACTATGTAAGGCCGACCTTTGTTGGAGCTCTCCTATCAGTGAAGATCATTCAATCCGATTACATTCTTGGTTGAACTTGGTCAAGTCGATTGTAGTTGTGTGGCACCTAAGATGCTTGTCCCCTGACAATTTTGTGGGTATCTGTGGTCCTGAGTTTCACGTGTTCTCAGACACGTCAGAAACAGGTTATGGCGTTGCTGCATTAGTACGTTTTGTTTCAAACGATGGTCGGGTGGCGTGGCGTTTGATTTCCGGAAAATTTAGAGTTTCACTGTTGAAGACCGTTGGCGTTCCGAGGTTAGAACTTGCTGCCGTCGCATTAACCGCCAGGGCCCACAAACTACTTATTGAGTTTGCCTGACTTCTTCTCCGCGGCCACTCTTTGGACAGACTCACAACTAGTGCTTTATTACATCAACAATCAGTCCACGAGATTTTGTACCTTTTTGGCCAATCGGCCAGCCAGTATCAATGAATACTCCTCGCAGAACGAATCGAAGCACGTGAAATCATCACAAAACCCTGCCGACCTAGCATCCAGGAGCATTAAAGAAGTGGACAACTTGAGTCACTGGGTGTATGGACCCTAGTTTATCAACGAACCGAAGATTCCTGTGTTATATTTGACCCTTGATTAGATGCCCGATGGCGTGGAGCTGAAAAAGATTCGAGCAACTGGTAACGTTTTTTCTACCCGAAGTGTTTCCGAGCGTTTGTTTGTCCGATGGTTTAGCTGTTCAGGCTGTTGAAAGCAGTTGCGTGTTTGAGGCGCTTCATACGCTAGCTTATGCACAAATTTGGAAGGTCTATCATCATGCCGATTGCTGGTCATCTACAAGTGGCCGTTATCCGTCAGGTCTGTAGAGGTCACTCATCAGATCACGCGTCACAAACACTCAAACCACGTGACAATTCCTGTCCCACTTGCAGCCTTAGCCGACAAGGGACACCCCTATCTTCACACTGCACACAATAAATAGGCATACAACTCGACCCAACACACACTCGCGCGCGCAGGAAGCAGGAAGTCAACCATTCTTCACAAGTCCACGGACAATTATGGAATATATGTAGCGGCCATACTGCGGAGAAAACACGTTCCCGCCGTCCCGAATTTCACCAAGGAACTCCCACAGACGATAAGTTCCTCGTTTGACTAGCTCCCGTTTTGCATTGCATTTATTTTCATACGTGTGGCATCTTACCATTGTCAACTATACTAAAACATTTATTAGTGCATATACCTTCTGCATTGTGTTACAGCCATCATCAGCAGTGCACTAATAGGTCCAAGTAGAAGTATATAGTGGCGAATTAAGTCGTTTAAAAACGACTCACTCGATCGAAGCCGACTAGGGTCTCAGCACTACGTAAGCTTTGTCTCATCCTTTTCGACAGTGTTCTTTGCGTTGGTGGATGACTGAAGTATTCCAGCTATGCGTTATCCTTGAAGCGCCTTTCTATATAGCCCAATGAACGCCCAGTTACTTATCTACTCATTTGAGATTATCATGAAACAGAAGGTCATTCCGGGACGCTTCTCATGTCCTAGGCGTTATTAGGCAAAATGTTTGGGAAGTTCATGGTAGACATCGTTGAATCGCATCCTCCATAAGAGTATTCGGTGCAGAAAACGGTCATGGAACATATGTCAGCAGATGATGGCTCCGTTAACATCAGTGCGATCCGAAAAGGGTAGAAAATGTTTCGAAGCCCTGGGTGCTGATTATTTTGGACCACTTTTGGTAAAGCGTGGTCGCAGCATATTTTCATGTATGGCTACCCGAGCGGTTCACCTCAAAGTGACGCACTTATTGACTACCGATTCATTCATTATGGCGTTAATGAGGTTTGTTGGTCGAAGAGGAAAACTTTTGAATAGTTACAGCGATAACGGATTCAACTTCATTGGCACCGTTTAGGAACTCAGGGAGCACGTATCGCTTTGGGACCAAGAGAAAGTTAACAACCAACTACTGACTCGAGATATTCAGTGGCATTTTAACCCCCCCCCCTCCGTTTTGCTAGCCATCGAGGAGGCGTGTGGGAACGAATGATACGGTCAGTGCAGCAAATCATTTCTGTGCTCATCCAAGAACAAATGATTGTTTGTCAACTTTTTTCGTCGAGGTGGAATGTATTCTGAACGATCGGCGTTTAACATCTTTAAGTACAGATTGCCATAACGCACTGGCTTTGACTCCGAATCACCTCTTGCTACACGAAGCAAACCCAGGTATCTCGTCTCATTGAGATTTGCAAGAGCGGCTCACCCGACGTTGGATACAGGTGAATTATTTGCCGGATGTTTTCTAGAACAGGTGGATGGAAGAATACATTCCTACGCTTCAGCTTCGCCATAAGTGGTTAAGTCAGAATAGAAAACTCAGAAAGGGTGATGTCGTTCTGGTAATGTCCGAACATCTTTCTAGGGGAAGGTGGCCATTCAGTAATGTCACAGAGTGTCAAACGAAGGCACACGGTCTTGTCAGAACGTTTCCCCTTGGCGCTAGCTCCCTTTCTAATAAACATAGACTCCAAACATCGCGCTTGATGACTGAATGGCCACCTTCCTCTCGCCTTTCGAAAATGAGCATAGACTTCAGGTCAACAAACTGTTGCTCCCAGAGGTTTGGGCGTCGGGACTATCGGAACTAACTCATTTACTTGGCGTGGTTTCCAAAGGCGTGGTCGGGAAAAGAGAGAGAACCCACGTGGTTCTG
>NW_008751844.1:228749-252545 GCF_000715545.1 Opisthorchis viverrini
CAGGGAAATACAGAGAACTCGAGTTGTTCTGTGTAACTCTCAACAAAGTCACCGGCGGCCATGGAGAACGGAACATTTGGAGGGATATCGGCAGGGGATACATCCGGGAAGTGCACAGGGGCGATTTGGTCGTCTCGAGACATGTTATTGCAAAACTGTGTGACCCACGGGTAGATGGTATGTTCGTTGACGGTTTTACAACTGTGGATAAAAGACACGGCACAACACAAAGCAGTAGTATTCGCACAACAACTACATTTAACAGACAAAGACGAAAGAACCGACTGGTCCTGTCGGCCAGTGACAGCCTGCGCGGAAATGGACAGTCTTTTACCGCATAGCAATATTAAGATCATATTGTCAGCAGGGCATCGGAAAAAGTGGTCGCCTGTTCCACAGAATAATTAACTCCGTCTATCAACTGTGGAATCACATGTTTGGAATGGTAGCTCTCTACAAAACAACATTCAGGCCGTAAAGGAAACTACTCACAAGATTGCTGAATACTCTCCGACAGCCCACGACCGGTTTCACCCTTCTTGGGACTCATCAGGTAGGCGCGGTCCCCGAGTTTCCGTCGACCTTATGATCTACTTGAACCCAAATTGCACTGAAACCGGTCATGGGCTGTCAAAGAGTTTTCAGCAACCTTGTGAGTAGTTTCCTTTATGAAAATATACTGCGATATCTCGAATATCGTGCCAACTGAATAATGAGCCGGCCTGTGTGCAGAACATTCAGCTGGAGGACATCATAAACAAGAGACTCAAATGAGTCTCTCGTGAAAACCAAATTGATTTGCAAATGAGTGTATTTCTCGAAAACATTTAGGCCACTTTCTTTCCGCCAAACTGCGTGCTTGAGCGATACGAGACTGAAAGAGAAATTGACGAATGTGTGGGAATGGTTTCCTAGTCTCATTTAGCAGTTATGAGTAAACCGTAACCGTAATACTGAAGAGGCCTGTCTAAACCGAACATCAGTTCGTTCCGGAGCATACACACTAAAATATTGTCTTATTTCATTCTATTCATACAGTCAGTTGTGTAACTGAATAGGCAACCTAATGAGAGTTCTTAGAACATGTAGTTAATTTATTAGAGAATCGTCCGCCTCAGGGTTCTTGGTGTGCATCCATATTCAGCGACCATAAGGTGGGCAGCTCATGACCTGACAACAAAACCCACGCGATCGATAGCTGAAGTGGTATCATTCCGAACACTCTCCTCAGTCATGACAGGCACCACAAACTTTGACCACACATTGACTGACTTGTTGTTCCAGCTGGTTGTTTGAATATTATTGCTCTCGAAATCACGCGTAAAGCAGAAATTTGGGTGAACGGAACTGAGAAACTCAAACAGAAATTCAGCTTTCAAATTTCGATGAGCGGCAATCAATAAGTCGTCCAGCTATCTCACATACTGTATCCACTGATTGACATGATGGGGACTTTTCGACTAAAACTCTCGTCATCAACATCAGTGTTAACACTGGTACCTTACTACCACAAAACCACAGAGTTCATCTACTTATACTCAAAGCTTTAGAATGAAAAGAGTGGGAGGGAGAGGACCTGTTTCAAGAATTCTGAGGTGACTATACCTCCAAGCGGTCAACCGGACAATCTGGGAAGAAACTGACAGCACGAACGCCGCTGACACCGATCAGACGTCATTTCTTGCAACGTCCCCAGATGGGCGCAGAAGGAGTCACGACCCCATCATGGAATGCGCACTGCACCAACAACAAACAAGCTCTATGTAATCTCTTTCACATTTTTCTGCCAAGTCATGGGTTGTCCACCTCGCGGTTTGCGCCATCCTGAAGGAGGTACGGAGAACAACATTCGTCTCGGTGGACGGTGTTTCGGCATACGTGGCATATGGCAGGGCCACCGATGTTGACGTTGCTCGATTAAAATACTGCTGCACGACCAAAACCCGTTTCCTAATTACCTCGTTACGAATTCGCTGACGTCTTCCGATACCAGCGACGCTTCTGAGGCATCGGTGGTCAGAAACCCGAACACACCTCACATCATCTGTCTACAGAGGCCATTTATCGCAACCATACAATAATACAGCCCCTAATATACACGCCCTGGTACACGCCACCTTTGAGAGATATATATCAGATACCGTTCAGCTGTAATACCCTTCCGGTGCCTAGCTGCCATGCCACCCGAAAAAAGAACCACGGCTGAGATACTTCCAGGTTGCCCAAGCCTAGACAGGGAAAGTCGAGAGGCAGAGGTCGGGTTAGAACCACAGACCTTCCGGTGAGTAAATTCGCGGTCTAACCAATCGAGGTATCTCGCCCCACGCTCTTGACGCTACAACCATGAGCTGGGGGAAATTGGCAGTATCTCACGTTTCGTGTTTCCTTCAAATGGCACGTCAGCTGAACAGTTAGTTATTTAGCAAATTACACTCATTTGCATACCAATTTGGTATTGACGGAAGACTCACCTGGAGCCCGGCTAAAACTCTCGTTTACGTTCTTATTCATACTAGTTAGTCAGCCTTTTAGTACCAGTCGGAATTAGCTGTCAAATTCGATGAGTAGCAGTCGTGCTTTCCAGCCTATCGGTTAGACCCGAAAAAAATCAATAAATCCCTTCCTGTGTCTAGCTGCCATGCCACCAGGAAGCATGAGGGCTGGGACACTGCCAGATTGCCCAAACTTAGACAGAGGAAGCCGAGATGCAAAGACCGGGTTCGAATCACGGAACTTCCGGTCAGTAAATTTGCGCTCTAACCACTGAGTCCCGTGAAAAGGGCTAACCACTCTATTTCCAACCCGCTCCCTTAAGATCATTGCCTCCGAAATGAGATGTGGGCGGTGCTTAGATCAAATTGGAACCAGACAACAAGGATGCTCATCATCTATCCGAGGACGGGGTACGAATGGAAATACCCAGTTAGTGTTCGTGAGATGCGCAGTGACCATGATTTCCAATAACATTGAAACGATTGTTGTAAATGGGACACACGACCTAGCTTAATGTTGATCAACACACTGTCCAATGTGTTCATATATTCGGATCAATAATGGACCACAAGTCCTCGTAAGAGTGAATGGCGAAATTTTAGCATCAGTGGGCATAGTTTCGCAAAATCAAAAGGAAGCTACATAGAATTGATGAATTACTTCCCGCAAAAACAACAAAAAAGTCAAAGCAGGCCAACATAAGTTTTGGGTATAAAAAGCAGCTCACTTGTTGAGGATGAAATACGCAGGAATAAGCATGTGCAAGCTCCATTCGTTGCCCTGGCAGGTATAACCTCTGTGTGCGATCTCCCATGCCAGTCGTCCGAGTCCAGCTCCAGGAACGAGAATCCGGACGGTTACGGGATCGCTAGATGGGAGGATGAACAAAAACACTACCGAAATTAGACCTCCTACGAAAACGAGGCGCGGTACACCATAAATTATGTAGAAGCGGTCTACGTGCGATGAACACTCTTACACAGTCCATGGGCGGTGTATATGTGTCGCCTCTAATGCGTAACTATCTACACTACCTCTCCAAATCAATGGCAAACGAAACTGTGGCACCTACAACCACTGTACTGCAAGTACGCGGTTTTTACAGCTGATGATAATTTCCTATATATGTGCGTCGTATGAGAGTAAATGTACACGTTACAAGTCAAAATATGAGGTGGCTGGGAAGGCTAGCATATCAGCGTCCCAGGACGTTTATTTTACCAGCACGACCGCTATAGAATAAGATAATATTAGGCAACCTACATAGAAAAAATCGGAAACCTGGGGTGCGCTGGAACCAAAGATTTCCGGAAGCTAGTGTCGAGCTGACCATGTCTTTGTAGAGAAACGCCACCATCGTCATCCAGTGGCCACCAGTTTGTTCGACATTGACAGAGAAATAAAGGAGCGAGTCGCGCATTGGAGCCAGTTACTTTGAAGTGTGTGTTCACTGGTGGCACACGGGCTAGCGGAGAATGAGAGCAATGACATACATAGCGATTGCCTGCTCGAGCACAAGGAAGTTATACGGTGGAAGACTATGCCAAGCCTCCCAAACCCTATCATCTCAAATTCACTCACCGTCCATGCATTTCGTCTTGAGGTTCCCAAGGCTTGATACCTCGGTAGCAAGTCACTTCCTACCTCTCTGTAGACAGCTCCTACCCCAAGTTTCTGGAAACCAACAGTCCCATAGCACCCGAAACAAGTAGGCTGGTGTATTCTATGTTACGTGACTAGCTCCCCATCGCGTGCGGGTTTCGACGGTCCGAAATCATTCGGCGTATCTCATAGTCGTTTAGTTAGCGTTCCAGTCGCAAGCAATTCTTCATCAATAGACAGGCAGTGAGAGCTCCTTTACAGCATTTACTAGTTATAACCCCCAACTTGTTCTTTTACCAACCTGAGGCCCCCAACGGCAAGGCCGCTCGAATCCTGGATCTAGTTTTAACCTAATCCCCTCTACCCCCATTCTTTAGCCGTAAAAATCATGTACTTGCCGTACAGTGGTTCTAGATGCCAGTCTTGTTCGTCGGGGAGTTGGGCAGGTGGATGCATTGGAGGCGGTAGCTGATTAAATTGATGAGCGAATACAA
The DNA here is from genome assembly GCF_000715545.1 of Opisthorchis viverrini. NCBI lineage: Eukaryota > Metazoa > Platyhelminthes > Trematoda > Opisthorchiida > Opisthorchiidae > Opisthorchis > Opisthorchis viverrini. The sequence goes on from NW_008751844.1 coordinate 233,339, forward strand.
GGGTGTCAGTAGACTTTCCATTGGGTAGATCTGGAGGGGAAGCTATGCATTGAAAGCAAGGCTTGGGTGCATGCGCACCAGTGACAGTGCGACCAGGCCATGCCTGATAATGTCTGACCACTAACGTGTCCTGTCTCGGAAGACCCATCTGAGGAGAAGGCAATGACCAGCGCAGCTTTGATACTTCACTGCCAAACCATTGTTTGACCTCCCCTGGCTTGTTTTCATCCATTTGCGTGGTTGTGACAGAAAATATCCTCGAGGAAGTCGGTCAACTGGCGTACGAAATGCGTGTGATGAGTTCATCTATCATGGACAAGTTATTTCTTTCGAAAATTATTCAGCGTACTTGGGCATCAATGACCGAACACTGAGAATTTTTCGACATCCTCAGCACGTAGCGACTAGGTTGTCAGGCCTACACCACAGGTGATGCAGGCTCTAGTCTTCCATATCGGGATGAAAAAATCACCCTTGGCAAGACCATTTCACGCTTATCTGATGAAGTCGTAAACTCATTTAACCCTCATCACTTCAGATCACTGTCCTGCCAACCGGCTCCATTGGATTTTGCATCCAAAACTTAGTACATCTCACTGCAGATTCAGGTGTTGCCTCTCCGCTGAGACAGTATGCGTCACCTTTGGTAGTCACCCTGGGGACTCTTTAATAAAAGTACCCAATATTCGCTCTGCTGTTATGTACAAAATCACTCCTTATTTTTCAAACAGGGAGAGCAGTCATCACGTGGATGGATTAAACGCATGCGCCCACCGATGAGGAAGATGAGAACAGAGTATACAGTTTCTTACCTCCGACAGGCGTCTGCTATCGCTAAGAACAAGTTCATCACATAAGAGACAACCGAATTATCGTCAGTGTTGACGGAGTCGATGCTAAAGCAATGTGGTCACTTTTGTAGTTCCTTACTCCCTATCATTGACTCATTCAAACCTGAATTTGTAACCCTTTGCAGCGACTGGGCTTCAGTATTGCAATAATCCTACGGTCGACAGTGGTGGGAACTCATCTCCCTGAAGTTCAACTACATCAAAATAGGCCAATAGAGAGCATTTCGATAAGGAAAAGCGAGTATTCTCAATGCAAAAAATCAAACTACAAAAAGGCCTACTGTAAGCCCAATTAGGCTTCTAATGTACACTGTGTATAGCAGTGACACATGACTTAATGTTGACGGCCTCGGGCCGGGCCATCCCATTGCAGCCAAATGGGTCAGAGCTTGAGACTGTTGTATCGTGGGCGGCTGTCTATTGGCTGAGCCTGTCAGACTACGCGATAGGGGGGAAGACAGAGAACTCGGAACACGGCTGTATCGTCAGGATAAAACATACAGAGCGCCTGCGTAAATATATAGGATGACTAAATGGCCAAATATGGTCGCTCATTTGTTCGTTCTGTACAGCCAATGGCGGTGTTCCGGTCGTGAACAATTTCAATCCCACTGCGCTGGTCGTATGTTACTAAGTCGTGTTTGGTGAGAGCCACGCACCTACTTTCAGGACGCGTCGTACCGATGGTGACCTTGGGGGTGCGTCACTCTGCAAATGTGCTTTTTTCATGTTTGGGCGCGTCCTGACAGAGATAAGTGGTAATAATCGTTAAGCTGTAACAGCCTTTCAGTGCCTGGCTGCCACTCCACCATAAGGAAGTACGAGGTCTGAGGTACTATCAGACTGCCCGGAGCAGTCAGGAAGTAAAGACTGAGGTCCAATTACGGAACTTCCAGCTAACAAGCTAGCTCCCCAGCCAGTGAGCTAGCTCAAGCTAGAGGCAGTTCGGTGGTTATGGCCATGAAGAGACCGGATCTTACTTTGGTGTGTTTGTGCCTCTGTGATCCAGTGAGCTATACTCCGGCCGGAGCCGGGAAGTCCGTGCGACATTCAGTCTCTCATACAAGGCAAGTCAATGGTTAGAGATCTGACTGACGCTCTTCTGGTCCCCAGATTTTGAGGTAGAACAGGCGCGGCGACTCGTTCTCTGAAAATGGTAATGCATCTGCCAAGGTCTAGTGGTCAGGCTTTTGATCCAAAGGCCTTGGTCGGAGACCCCAATGGTACCCCCATCCAGGTTTGGGCGTTCTGGCAGTACATTAGTATACGTACAATCATGATACCTACGACTAACAGTACTCTCATGCCACATCAGCCGTCGAGTGTTGTCATCAGCCGGGTTTCCTTAATTGGTGCATACGGAAGAGAAAACATGCTACTGCTGATGCCTTCTTGCACTTTAGCTTATTCCTTCTTCAGCCCTGGGCCATCTCAAGTTCCGAAATAGGTCTGATGGCTTTGACAAAATCAAGCGCACCCTTAAGGTCGAAGTGAACCGAAATTGTGGGTTGCCTGTACATATGGCGTCGCTCCAACACCTAATGGAGTATGTGGTGGACGCAGCCTCTACCGGGTCGTAATCCTGCTCGATTCTCATGGGTCAATGATGGGTGTGCAGCCGGAAGACGAAGAATCAATGTCGACAGAAGCCCAGTTATAATCGAATCAGCATGGTGCCCCCGTGGCTACTACATCCACTGAGAGCATATATTTTGAAGACAGTCACTGCTACCTACTAGCCCCAGCTGCATGGGTGTGCGCCGGAAGACGAAGAATCAATGTCGACAGAAGCCCAGTTATAATCGAATCAGCATGGTGCCCCCGTGGCTACTACATCCACTGAGAGCATATATTTTGAAGACAGTCACTGCTACCTACTAGCCCCAGCTGCCTGGGACTGCCTGTTACTTTCAGATGAACACAAATGAGTTAAACAAGCACTGGCTGAGGAGTTCACCAGCTTCCTTGAACAGAGCAGGTGGAAGGTCCTTAAGACCTGAAGAACGATTAGGCTTGAGTGGGGATGCATGCTCGGCTACTTATTAGACTACATTCACAGACTACGTTTCTGTCAAGCGGCAACAGTCCACATTGAAAGCAGCGGATTGTCACCTGAATTGTTGGTCAGTCTATTAGCCATTGCTTCCAATTGCTCTCTGGCACTATCCTACGCAGGATGGTCCATCATGTGGAGATTCATATTCGTGGGAATCGAGCTTGATTGTGCCATGGTCGAGATGGAACCCAGCATATTTTCAAATCGAAATGCAGCATTCCTTCCGATGATCAACGGTGGTTGCCTTTCTTGATTCAAAAGCCAATTTGAGTCCATCGAGTATCGGAACCTATAAAACTGTCTGTCTAGCGGAAAATCACTATATCTTATAAAGGTTATATGTACTTCCTACCGTGGATGCGTGCGAGTCCATATCAAACTGTCACCGGAGCTAACATCATTTGTGCCAAACAAGACTGTTCTCTGTTGTCGTCGTCTCCACCCCCACACGTACACCTCTTCAAATTCGTAATATATAGTCTTTACCCGCTCAGTGGTTGAAGCGCTTAAAAATTGACTGACTCAAGAGAGGGGGTATTCCTCACTTTTTCAAAAAACTCTGTAGCCGATTACCTGACATAACCCATTTCATCGGGAGACTTATCCTAAAGCGTTTGAGAACCTCACGCCATAACAGTCCACCAGATAACGACAAACAAAGCCTCGCCAGATAGTCCGGACACTCCAAAGCCAAGAGACTGAACCTTAGGGCTGTGTGACGATTTTGATGTCTCCGTGACCCAGTAGGTTGTGATCGACCCAGGTTGGGGGTTGGGACACGCGTGGCAACTCGTTCTCTGAAAATGGTAATGCGTTTACATTCCCGGCCAAACACCGCTGCCTTGTGGTCAGGCTTTTGAGCCAAAAGCTCTGGTAGGATACACCAACCGTGTTCCTGTCCGGGTCTGGTTGCCCTGGCAATACCACAGCTCACGTAAAACCATGATACCTACAACTAACACTGCTCTCATGTCACATCGGTCGTCTAGCAGTGTCATCAGCCGGGTCTCCTTACTTGTTGCATGGAGTAGCACTGCTTCAATCTCAGAGAAAAGTCCAAGCCGGTTCAGAACACAACTTAACGCGACGAATTGTCAGACGTCAAGTGAAAGTGAGCACGCACACCGACCGTGGAGCCTGATGGACTCGGATGGCTAAGGAAATAGAAGAGGTCCAGGAATCCTGGAATGCTCGAAGACTGCCTCAATTGATCTGTTCGACTGGTCCTCAGAAACTACGTGCGAGCGAAACCATCGAAGATCAAAGTGGCGCGACCATCTTCAGTAAAGAGTGGTGAGTGTGGCAAGCAGAGGAACAACCTTGACCTCAGTCGTAACGAGGATCTTATTGCCACCTGCCTTTTTTGGCCTTATGGTAGCCCGCGAAACACTGATCTGAAAGTAGTGAGCAGGATTCCGGCCTGGTAAATAAAATAATGGTTCAGCTGCAACACCCTTTCGGTGCCTAGCTTTAGCGCCACCGGCAGGGAGCACGAGGGCCGGGATATTGTCAAGTTGCACAAGCTGGTGGGGGTTGCGTTGAACAAGTCCTCACACTGCGTCAGGTGCTAAAATAACGTTATATGCACAAACGACCCATAATTCTAAGTCGACTCGGTTGACCCGCATGTTCTCCTTGATACCCTTAGCCGGCAGGAAATGACTCGGAAGTCTGCGAACATAATGAGTTCTTTATATTTTCGGACTTTCTGGTGCGAGAATACACGGAACGCTAGAGGGGCTTCAGTAGGAAGTGGTATGCGCCATGAGTCCCCATTAACTTCCATTTAATTTCGTGATACACGAGATAACGAGACAAACGCTGAAAGGTCTTCGGAACCCTGGTGTTTAAATAACAGCGGACGGAAGCCTCGTCGATCTTGAATGGGAAAATATCGTCTTCGAAGGGATACGAGCGCTATTCCGCCCTTTGGCATGTGCTATGCATCAAGAATGGTCATGCTTCAGGACATGTAGTCCGTGGATACGTACGATCCACGGAGAGGACCTGGAGGTTGTGGGGTGCTTCACGTAGGTTGAGAGTAGCATTACTTTCGATTGTAATTCGACAGATGGGGGCAAAGAAAGAAGTCCTAAGGCTCGGGTCGCGTCCACTAATTTAAGATACCTATGGCGGCAAAGGGGGATATCCCCCAACCTCAAGCGAAGTGGGTAACGGGATAATGACCAGATGGACCAAAGCATAAACAAGCTTCTGAAAATGAGTTGGAAAAATCCAGTCAAACGTACATTTTAGAAGTATCATAAAGCTCACATATGTCGTGAATGATAGGCTCGTAGCAAATATCTCGCTCGGCTTTTCCCACATTTGACCAGTCCCTAGCAAACTGCTTCAGTGTTGATCGAACTTTGTCCATATCGGAAGTAGTAAATGCGAAAGGACCGATGGGTGTGACTGCATTCGTATTCGCTGATTTTCTTTTAGCATTCGACAGCTGAAGACTTGACTTGTCAAAAGTATCTAGAACATCTGCACTCTGTAAAGTTTGGAGAATATATTGAGGTACTAACATGCTCCCCGTTGAAAATATCCGGGGCGGAGTGCTTTATAATTCGATTGAGAAGTTCGTTGTTGTGTAGGACACTTGCTTTAACCTTTTCCATATATGAACAAAACTCTGATGCAAGTGCTTTCTGGCGATCCGGTATCGATTCATAGTAGGACTTCGTCCTTTCCAGTTTTTTCAGCATATGGACCCTGTTTATATCCAGTGGATAAACACAAAGAGGTTACCCGAAAAAGCGAAAGGACGCAAGCGTCCTGATGAAGTGCTCACGATCTCTCTCAACCTCATCTTCGAAATCCTGATCGCCTGTTGGCATCCGAGCGGAACGAACACAGGGAGCAGGCTAAGGCCATAAGTAGTGTGGCGACCTTGAAAAATCCAGGCCGACCAAGTTCCCAGTTTGCCAGCTTCCTATGAATCCAGTAAGGCATTAACGTCTGCGTGGCTGGTGCTAGTGGAAAGTTCGAAAACTCCGTTGGGACCATGGGCACCGCCGGTGGATTTTGGCGTTGTTGCCTTGAGGCAGGCTGGGTGATTACCTTCAGCACGTACATGAATTGGAGACCGGGCTAATTGACCCAGAACCGAAGGCGTTCAATGCTGCTCTCAGCTCTGGGTTGGGTGTTCGAAAGCGAGAAGTGTGGCGTTTTGTACCTTTCATTTGCTTCCACCATACCAACACGCATTTCGTCAACTGCATAAAAATTCTTTTTTGAACACGAAAAACAATAAAACTAGTTTTTGTGCAATTTACGGACAATACAAAACATGGTCCTGTTCGTCGACTTTCTTTCTGAGTCTCCTCGAGCTTGCGGCGGTCACTCACCAGTTTCCCGTGCTACCTCTGGTGTATAAACATTTCAGACTGTCTTCAGATTTCATTATGTGTGAGAACTGTTCAAAAGAAACCCCCAAACATAACTCGATTAATGTTCATTCGCTGACGCGGCCCAACGATGAGCTCTATTAAAGGGAACAAATCTTGGTGAGTTTGTTCCATTCAGCCATCTTTGTTATTTTTTACTCAATCTAGCGTCATTATTATTTTGGGCCACACACTCCCGGTAAGGTATTTTTGGGTTGCCAGTCCACTATAAGAGTCAGTTGCACCACACAGATGGGGGTTTTCCTTGCGGCGTGGTTGCTGCCTAAAAGGGCTCAGAAGAAAGGAAGAGCACTTCGACGCGCCAATCAGCGGGCAAACACTTGACCAGTATTTGTCAGGCAAAAAGAGGATGAGGTACTTTAGGTCACCAAATAGGGAAACATCCCCAGCGCGCAGTTGGGTGTGTACATTTGTTTACCTGCGAGCTCTCGGCGTCTGCAGGCTATTGGTTATCCTCCAACGCGATTGGTTCGCCGCGTCTTCGACGCACAATGCATTTTTCTGCAAAATCCTTGCGGGTGAAGTAAAAACTGTAACGCCAAAATGTTGTACTTATTTGCATTGTGCTCAGTCCAAAAATCACCCTCGTCTACCGTCAGTCTTTTGCGATTTGTTTTAATTGATCTCTTTTGAAAAATTTTGGCGCACATTCGGCTTTGAACTGTCCCCTGGTGCTTTCATGGCATGCATATTACACTATAGCTTCGGAAGTTCCTTCACAATCGTTCGTTGAGAAATTTGTGGGTGTATCAATTTCATTCTTCACGGCATGTGAGAAGGCCTTAAATCAATAAACGAAGGATGACTTTGGTATTTGTGCGTTCATCCGTTAATCGAAGCACCAACATTGTTTTGCTTTACGAATGGGTGTACTACAAATGCAGCAAGCGACCTCCAAGACCAACGGAAGGCCGAGAATCCGAAGAAGCTAGTAATTCGAGCGTATTTTCTCATACAAAAAAGTATGCGAAGCACCAGCCGTCCAATGCGGTTTTGTCTACGGAAGCAAAAGTAACCAATGGCAGTCACCTCTTATTTTCTTAAACACAACCACAAAATGTCGGTTTCTGTGAGACCGGCTTTTAGTTAATCGACGCCTAACCAAAGGCGAGTTGGGCATCTGCAAGGCCCTTCTGAAATATGGAGCACCCTCATGTGAGGTGTGGTAGTTTATGGCGGATGAATTCGGCAAGATTCCTACCACTCGGGGTATATACAACTGCCGCCAGAAGTGTTGACCGGCTACGTTGAGTAGTTGAAGCATAGTTTGGTTTTATCATGGCAGATGATATGCCTTCGGTCCAGGCAAAACTTCGGAAAACCGGACGCGTGCTTGTGTGCCGGTCAGAGGAAGGTCACTGTAGCCACATATGCTTCTCCCGATGGCAGCAGATAATATTGTTCCGACGTTTTCCAGATGTAGTGAATGTAGACGGAACGCATGAAACAACTCGCCTTGGATGAGTTTTCTAAAGCATCTAATATTCGGCATGTAGATATAAGCTGTACATCTTCTTAGTAACGGACGGCATGGCAACCGGTCGAATACTCAGATGCTCCCAGACCTTTATGACATCTGTGCCGGAGAATGCGCATATCCTTTCTACCAGGTGATGTAGCTCCTCTGAATACACCTGCTTTCTGTAATTCGAGATCAGTCCGATCCGAGCAGTAAAAACTATTCAGCGTTGACTTCTTCTTAGCCTGCTTCCCAATCCACCAACGATGGCTGTCGGATTACAACCTACCGGGGAAAGATGTTACCCTTACGCTTGTTCCCAAACCACCTCCGACCGCTTTTGAGGGCCTTCGTAAACAACTTAACCGAGTAATGGATAAGCTTCAGGGGCTGGAACACAGGAGGGCCACAGCGAGTGATTGTTCAGGGGCAAATCCTGCAAGGGATCGCCTGTCATATCTCGCCGACTGGTGAACTTTGCCCGTTGTGTGGTAGAGCTCTTCAGGCTTGCCCCAAAGGTTAGTCCACATGGAAATAAATTACTCTTGGTTTTTAGCTCCGGGACCATCCAGGAAACGTAAATGCTTGCTTGCTACCCGGTCCGCAAAGAGGGAGTATAATGATGGTGACCTGGACCGAAGCACAGAACCCTAGCACAGTGTGTCCCGGAAGTCTGTGGGTGTCCGTGTTTTCCGGTCAAAAAAGGAACCACTTGACAGCCGTGGGTAAATGTATGACACCTACGACTGACGCCGCAGAGAACCAGCTAGATGAAAGAGACGATTATTTCATGTGACCCATCAGCTCCATAAACTTGGCCTCCCAATGTGCTTCTTGAGAGGTGCAGTAACCAGGCGTGCAAAGTAGCCGTTGAAGGTGGCATTGTGGGAACAGGCATCTACGACAGCATAACCTCTGAGGTGCATTTCGGGGTAACTATTCCTACTAGTTTGTTGGCTGCCCGCCTTACGGTGATTTTTCGGTAACCTAAATTATATCCTCCTCTCATTCCATGACGTCAACGGCCAAATTAACACTCTTCATGAAGAAGATCATGCGCCTCCCGGAAGGACATGATCAATATATCTCAACACTTCATGACGTTCGTTTTGAACTTTTTCTCTGGTGCAGATGGATGGGTGCGCTCCGACATCATGTACCCCCAGCCACATGTCGGTCGTTTGCGTCAGTAAGGTTCGTTCAGCTATCCGGTATGGTCGACTTCGCTGCATGTTGCTAATTGATAAACCTCGAGGTCTTCCCTCCGAATTACGCAAGCTATAATGGAAAAGTTTACTTTTTGCCAGCGAACATGTACGACTTTTAGCAACTAATGAACGTGGACTACGCAATTTTAACTGGCAACGGGAATCATCGACCAAAATTTGTTTGCACGAATGCAACTAAGCATATTTTTTATCTCCAAAAGCCATTCAGATGCTAAAATGTTCAGGAAATTTTTTTGCGTGGAAATCTGTCTGAAAGTCTCGTCCGTTGTGAGTGACGCAATTTTACTGGCAACGGGAATCATCGACCAAAATTTGTTTGCACGAATGCAACTAAGCATATTTTTTTATCTCCAAAAGCCATTCAGATGCTAAAATGTTCAGGAAATTTTTTTGCGTGGAAATCTGTCTGAAAGTCTCGTCCGTTGTGAGTGAGTCAACGTTTTCCACAATTCGCGATTTTTTATTACATCGGGCAACGTATTCACAGTCGGTGGAGTTTATTGAACTTGAGGATTCGCTCACTTGAAAAACTCACCATAGTAGATGATTTTCAACAATATAGGAACATATACATCATACATAGGTATTCTAAACTATGAAGTTGCGAGCCTGAAAATGTCGTAGATTTCGAGAAATCATTCCCATTGTGCGAATACTGAGCGGCGATAGGTTCTTTGAAGGACAATGTTTTTGAATCCATTGGTCAGTTCATGATTCTTGTTGTGTTGTATTCAGCGTCCTCTAAGTTGATTGGCCATCCCAATGCTTTCAATTTTTGGTAATTTATCCCCAACTTTGATTTATCCTATTCGCATTTACATCGCGTTCTCATGCTAGCCTCTGGGGATTGATTGGTTGGTTGCAAAGCCCTATTTTTTCTGTTTTAACAAACCATGTCCTTGCGTCTGCCTGTTTGTTTGTTACTTTAGTATATTAGTTTGGGCACCTTCAATCAAAGTGATGTGCCTTATCGCTTCTCTTGTCGGTTCTTCGTCTGGCTGCTTTCGCAGCTCAGATCTCCCTAGTTCTTGCGGCCTCTTGCTCTCAGCGGTTAATAACTGGGATCAATTTTGATACTCTTCTTGACAGCTGATCCAATGGAGTGCATGCTTATTTCTCCGTTCTTGCTTGAGCCAGTATGCGAACGCCCCTCGAGTCGAACTATTGTCCTTGATTTTTGTGTATGAACGGACACGAGGGGAAATCGATCGTGTCCATTAGTGGTGAACTTTTGTCTATGTATTCCGGTACGGAGCCTCCGTCCCGTTTGTCCTATATGCCGTTTACCACAGTCCTTGTATTGGATCCTGCGTATCACATTTTTCCTCACCACTGTATCTAATATTCATCTCGGTCTTGATAGTGCCCCCCGCAGTGTTTGGAAGTTTTGAACCACCGTCGTATTTTGCTTTCGTAAGGACCTTGCCATCATCTTGGTGATGACCTCGGCACTTGAGAGTGTGCCCCATTTTCTTCCATTTAGACCGTTGCATTCATCGTCTTTGGTGTCCCGAGCGATCTGTAGAGGAAATTCCTTGGATGTGTTTCTCTGGAACAATTCATGCAGGAGTTGTTCTTCAATCTTGAGTTCTCTTGTGCTGCAGCGTGTTTCGATCCGCTAGAAAAGTGTATGAATACATCATTATTCGCTTCTATTTGGATGGTTGCTGTGGCTACTCAGAATTGGCTCCGTGGACGTTGCCCTTCTGCGGACCTCAGTTTGTAGCTACCCGTTCGGCAGCGACGAAGTCCAGTGACGATGAGGTCTAGCAATGCCTGTACTCCGTTTTTTTCCTCGATTCTGAAGCTGACACTGGGGTCTACGCTGGTGAACAGTAAGCCAACAACACTCATCCAGGATTGAATGGACTGATAAAAGCCGCAGACTGGGCCGAGTACGTGGGTTGCATGATGAGGAGTGTTCGTTCTACCACAAAAACAGTATGGCGGGGGATGTTCAGAAAATCTGATAGGCCTAAGAAGCCGCCCGATGAATGGATTTGGATTTTTGGGGAGGAATGATTTGCAGCGGTGAAGCGAACTTGTTATGGAAAATAAACTGCAGATCCTTCCCTCGAGAGAAGTAGTACGGAGGGTATTGTGTGACAAGTCGGTTCGAAGGCTTGAAGCTCCTTTGTCCAGACTGTGGGATCGGGAAAGACTGTCTTGGAGAAGACAAATTATGATGGATCCGTCGTTTTAACCTACTCGGGAAGACCCTGTGCTTGCGGTCTAGATGATTGATTTTGCAAGTGAGGGCGCAAAATTAATTGAAGATACACGTGGACTGGATGAAGCTGCCACCGGGGTGCACATGTTAGCAAGGGAAGATTAAGCTGGCTTAGTAGCGGGTGATACATGTGGCGAGATCGTGTGACTAGCGTGTCTGTTGTAAATGTGTCGAAATAACGATAGCTTGAGCGTGCTAACTATTGGTATATCTGATAGGCTTTGAGCTCTCTGCGGGCGAGTCCATGGTATGCCACATTCGGCAGGGAAAATGGTTCAGGAAGGACAGTTTTAAGGACTGTAATGCCATCCGTTGGGACCAACAGTTGGTTTACCATAGTCGAAATCCGGGTGAGGAACTGTCACTATATACTGCTTGAAGAAAAATCTACGGAGTTCATGGAGTAACAAGTAATACAAGAGGCCACAAGATGTTAAAAACAATAGTGGGTTGGAAAAATACACGTCTTGGGTGAAATGTGGAGGGAGTTGTCCGCAATTCCGAAAAATAGTGAGAAGTTCCCACACAAACGCGGTTGTAATTGGGTCGCCAATAATGGAGAGTGGGTGTTTATGACATGTGTTGGGAGCTCTGAGAGATTGCAGTCAAAGCCATGTAATACATTTCGTGGGGGTGATACGGTAAACCAATGAGCCAAAACATACCAGGCATTACCAGATGGGTAGAAGCAGTGGCGTTACATTATACAACCTAGAAGACTTATCATGCATGCCGGCATAATTTGATCACATCAAGCTGAAAGGGCTGTGGCGCATGTGGTTCTATGGCGGATGTGGTGGGGCGCACATCGATAATTGAGCTATTCGCACCAAATGCAAGGGAAGCTGGGGGTGGATAGGTGCAGAAAGGCTTGTTGGGGCTGTGCCTTGGGGTGCGGTTGGTAGTGGCAAAATTAGGAACAAGGATAAGGGACATCTTGAGTAGCGGGATGGGTCGAATGAGAGGTGGTGGGATTGCGTCAGGGAAGGGTTGCTGAGAGTCGGTAATGGGGAATTGAATAATGGGTGGATGTCAAACCTTGGAATGTCTACCGAACCAGGGCCGGTCAGACTGGGACCATGATGAGGCCTCTTGGAAGGCGAAAATGAACAGAAGTCTGAAAGGAATGTTTCATTTTATTTGGACAGCTTTGATCACAGTGGAGCCAAATGCGCTGAATACGCAACTTGTGATGTGATTTTCGGCTTGGATGGGCGTGGCCGACAGATATTTGGGGTCGACAGCTAGGCTGCTTCACTGTATCAGGACATGACTATATAATGGCACCCTCGATGATTTGTGTTTAGGGGCTCACCGTGAGGTGTATTCCTGCAGTAGCTGCTTGAGTGGGGGACCAAGTGGAGAAGAAGGTTCTGGAATCAGATTCCGCGGGCTTAGTCTGATGGTGGTAGGGTGAGGAAACGCGAATCAATATGACTGCGTCCTCGGGCAATATAGCCCGGAGTCTTGCCCCATCGGGTATTTTTCGTTGATGCAGAGGACCTGTAGACAGTAATTAGGATACACTGAGCTCACGTAAAATCGTTTTCCTTATCAGCTGAGATGAACGTGGCCAGTGGCGGACTAACGACGGCTACGCCGCTCATTGAGAACCAAGCAGCCACATTCACCCTCGGCTTGGTACATGCGGGTGCTGGTGGGGGCAGGACAGTCAAAGCGGATCTTTTGCAAATTTCGGACTTAGTTTCTGCAACAACACGGGCCAAAGCAACTTCTTCGAGAAATCAACGAGGGTCATGCGATTCCATCTCCCTGATAAACTCACACGTTCCTCACGCTCTTCAGACCCCTTTGAGCATGGCATCTGCATAGGTGAGGAAAGTGAAACCACCGGCATTTTCAAGGAATTTCTTCTTGGCCAGCCTGGGGGAGCTAAAAATGAAAGCCGATGGGATATACTCCCTACAATTATCGCCCCTAGCCCACGGTTAATGTGATTCCACGATATACATATCTTTGGAGTGTTTGCGAGTTTGTTATCGGGTCCAGAACAAGGAAGGAAAGCAGAAGACTGATGGAGAATCAGAGTACACGAGTTAGACAGCAGTGCTAAACGCCATGCGACGAAGTATCCAGGCTGGTTCCGACTGGTCGTAAGGCTGGCCAAAGTATTCTCCTTGGTACCGTTCTGAACAGCTGTCGTGCGCTTTACCAATAACAGGGACTTTCTGCAACCTCTCAGCATAGGGTAGCAATGCGTACTTTTGAACAAATTATTTTGAAGATTTTGCCGCAGGAGGTGCGATATAGTTGGACAAGTTAACCGGTTGTCCAGCCGCAACGTGATAGGCAGCCTTCTAGATTGGTTGGTCAAAAGGAAGAACTTTTGCAGGTCTGCTCATCAAATGCAAGCATAATTGCAGTCTTTGCGTTGGGGTGCATGAGAATCTGACGAAAGCTCAACAAAGCTAGCAGAACTGTCATAACAGGCGAATTTGAGACCTACTTCAAAAATAAGTTTACGTAGAAATAAAAGCCCCCTTTGGACATGAAAACGCGGCACTTTGTCCATTTTTTATACTTTTTACCTGCTCCTCTGTATTTTTGGCTCTTCACTTCTTTCTGCTACCCATTCTGTGTTCGCCGTGGTTCCTCCTTTTGTTCGTTTGGTTTTGCAACCATATGCTCTTTGTTGTTCTGACCTGAATTTAAGCAAATATTTGACATTTTCAACGTGCGCCTAGTTTGGTACATCCATGTACGCTTTGGTACCAATTGGCTACTTGCTTTGAGTCGGCGTGAATTTTGGACTTGCGTACCGTATCCTATGTACCCGACTGCACAGGGGCGCTTTTGGATCGGATGCTTCGGACTCAGTGGATGGACGCTGGCGTGATCCCACGATTCGACATCCGTACAATTTATTTTATGAATGCACTTGTAGAATAGGATCCATTGGCAGACCTACATTTGTGGCGTTTTGCAAGTTACTCACTGTGGCCCGCCTGACCGCTGGAAACATTTAATAGTCGCTTCGAACCCTTTTACCCTAATCAGCTTTTCCTTTCGTGTTCATTTTTCGGAGTTGTCAGCAAATGCAGATGCAAATGCGCGACAGCAATGCGGTAAAGTAACTCGGCATACGAACTCATCTATCGGCTCATTTGCAGTTTCTGGTGTTCTATATACGGAAGTTCATCTTGGTATTTTCGGCCCACTTTCCCTATCAAACGGTTTCACTCATGCTTACCATGACTGATCGTTCTACCCGTTGGCAAGTAGCTTTACTCGTTTCGGATACTTGAGCTGAAACGGTAGCTTTTTCGTTTTGGCAGCATTGGGTTAGTAACTTAGGCACACCTGCCTCAGTTACAACCGAGCGCGGTTCACAATTCCAGTGTAATTTCTTCCGTGAGTTTTCTACACTATTCAGTTTTCATCACACTTCGGCAATCGCGTATCACCTCTGTTCCAATGGTCTGTTTGAACGTTTTGTCGCTACCATAGAGCTGCATTGACTGCCCAAATGAATCCATCTTTATGGCCATCTTAACTTGAACGTTTGCTACCATAGAGCTGCATTGACTGCCCAAATGAATCCATCTTTATGGTCATCTTAACCCTTCATTTTGGTCGCCATTTACTCAAATATTAAAGAGGACGTTCAGTGCTCACCAGGCAAACTAGTACGCCGTACATCTTTACTTTTACCTGGTGAGCTGGTTTCCTCTTCTGACGCATTGCCCAACTCACCCGTCTGAAACGGCACATGTATGGAGTTCGTGAGATGCCGACAAGACGATCAACACGACGGCCCCTTCATAATCATCGAACATCACTCCAAATACTTTGTTTTAGAGAGAACCGGAAAGCATGATACACTCTCCACTGATCATCTGAAGCTCGGCTTATCGAAGCACCCATGACCACATTTAGCAATCCCCCCATCCCATCAGCACCAGTACCTAGTCGAGATACCCATATCACCAGCCGAACTCCTTCTGCTATTCGTTCCGGAAGACATGTCCGTTTCCTTTAACACTTAAGTGATTAAGAACCTTGAATCAAAAACATATTTGATTAACCATTTTTATTATTCAAACGTTCTCCCCTTTCACGGTCAAGTGGATGAGTATTGTAACGTTCTGTACCTTTCTTTTGCCTCCATCAAAACATTACATATTTTGTCAATTGCATCAAAGTTTTTGTTTGAATACGAGAAAACCACAAAAACGCGCACTTGTGCAATTGCACGCAATAAAAACCTGATCACGTCCTTTGACTCTCTTCTGATTTCGCTTGCGATTACAGCGGTCATTCGCGGGTTTCATGTACTAAGTCTGGTATCGAAATTTTCAGACTATCTTCACAAGACACCTGGATGACCATGATTGGATTATAGTTTATTCGCTGACTTGGACCAAAGACGAACCATTCTAAAGAGAACAACTCTTAATGAGTCTCTCCCATCGTGTGTTCAATCTAGCGTTATTATTTTTATTTCTTTACCACACACTTCTTGTAAAGTAGCTTGTTATGTAGCCAGGCCAGTACAATTCCAACTTATCTGCGCTTTGTCAGGGACTTATCAGATTGGGAGTGTAGTGGAACTGGTCAGTGAGTGTGCATGAAAATAACATCGCAACATCCTTTGCTTCGAAAGTCTCGGACTATCTCCAGGTATTCATCTTCATTGCAAAAAAATTACCAATCTTTCAAGCTTGCCTGCGAAAAATATACCTATCAATGTGCACTCTGGTCCATCAAAATGACAGGTTTGCTATGGTGTCGAGCGTGAAGCTGCACACTCCACCTAGCTACAATGTGGCCCCATGATTAGTTGTTATTTGGATACCAGTGCGTACACAAAGCCTGCCAGCATCCTGTGGTGATTCAATGCATGATATCTGAGGAGGGGGCAACTTATCTAACAACTGTAATAGAGTTTCTTTCACCAATGTACCGACCTGATTTTCCACACGGGACTCGACTGCGGTGTTTGTTAGTTCGTCCATTTTCAACTACTTCGATTCCTTGGAAAGTTTTACTTTCATCTCGTCCAATTTTTGTCGTTCGTATTTTTTGACTAATTGATATAGCATATATGGAAGCAGAGTCGGTGGTGTGTCCGTAGAGTCATTGGCGAATCAAGGTGTGCGTGCCGCAGTGCAATATTTTTGTAGTTCAGCAACCAGATGAAAAATACTTCACGGAGGTGGAAGCTTGCTGGAGTACTCCCTGACAGTAATAGAACACTGCATGAAATTCAGAATAGCCTGTGTTCATGGACACTGTCCCAAGTTGAAACCAATTTTATCGGAATATCACGAGAATGACTAAATACTGCTTCAAAATTTGGATAACCAAGGGAATGCGACACCTTAAATGTATTCGATTCCCATTACTTATTGGTCATAATCTCGATTACCTTAGCGATCTATAGATTTTCTCGTGCCAGTTTTGTGTGAAGGCAAGTTTTTGTACGTGCTTGCAATAGATTTGCACATGGCTAACCAGATCTTACATCTTCTGACAACGTTGAGGAGTTATGACCATCTACCACTGCACGTCGTTCAACAGGGCTTTCAGGTGCATGGATAACACAGTGGTCTCAGGTTTGTATGCAACTCCGAACTATTTTGTCGTCGATAACTTTGGCGACGTCGCACTACAAAATTCGGGTGTAAATGCGAGGCGTGCGTTCAAAAAATCACTTGCAGTGCAGTCTGTTTATAGCGCTGTTTTTATTCTATGGGCATTCTGTAGCCCGTGTGGCCTCTCTCACAAGGCACAAGATACTTAGAGCGTTTGATCGGATCAACACCGTTGAGTTGTTTAAACTCACTGTTTTTCGACCTTCCGAGTCTCATACTGTATATTTGAATCTGTCAGTGTGCTTATGGTCTTGCATGGTGAAAACTAGCAAGCATGATGCAGATTACAAATAAGGTGTCTTGATCAACGTTACATTGCTGGACTTTATCTTCACGGATAACCTTAACTGAAAGGTGGTCAATTACTTTTCAAGGACGGATGATACACTGGTAACTCTCATCGTCTTCTTCGTTGCGAGAAAAAAGAGGAGTAGATGATAACCGTAATTTCAGGATATTCTACAGCATTTAGGGAATGGAGCACTTTGACTCGTTGGTTAGTTGATCTCTTCAATCAGTGTCCGTTTCGACACGATGGTCGCAGCAGTTGAAAGAACGCCTGTTACTGGATAATCACTCTGACGTGCCCCAGTCGAAAGAGGCCCAACAGGACACCGGGATCACAGCGCCCATCCCAAACCGGTGGATGAGATGTCAAACATCCATCTAGGTTTTTCGAAGTTGGAACACGTGTAGCAAACAATAGTGGGATCAACGATTGAGCATATTCCGTACACAAGTGGCAAAATGCATTCATTTGACTTAACTGCATCCCAGTTGAATCTCTTGCACATAATATTTTTTAGTCGAGTGCTTCATGTCACCAGACTACACTTGGTACTTCGGATAGCTTGCCACCTGAACTCTGACGACGAATAATCATGATTTCAATGTCGTTATTGTCCTCTAGGTCCGGTCATTGAGGTCAAATCGGTGGTTTCCGTAACCCAACACAGCAGTCCCAAGGGGTAAAATCTGGTCCACTAGATGTAGAGGAAATGAGAGTCGCTGAATTGCCATCAATTTCACGACGTCAGCTAACTCTGGGGATCTTAGAAAGCCAAATCACAGGAACACGCGGTGATACAACTCAACCGGTGAGTGTGCAAGAATGATCCGTCTGACGACACAATCAGATCACCATCCAATTGTGTAGATCTAGCGGAAACCTTGTGGGGCGATATAGGCATCCATTAGTGCTATAAAAAACTACCGATTTTGGAAAGTAATCCAGGTGATATACTTCAGGGAGGAGAGGAATTAGCGTCCGAAGTCTTGGTTGGTCTTTGATCAAAAGCGAGTTCAGCAAGGAGACATTATCATCTTTCATAACTGATAGCCAGTTGGACTATCTGAAAGATGGTTCCCCGTCTGTTGGTCGGCTCGCCAAGAGCCCGACTTCACAGCTCCGGCACATGATTTTATTGAGCAGCGTTGCGTAGTTTTTGAAATGAACACCTGACACAGTTGTATCACTGCGTTTGAAGAAATATTCTTTTGAAAGCCTGTGGAGGGTGCAAAGTGAACGAGCTATTTGCAACGATCCAATGACGTCAGGGCTACGGGCTTGACTGCAGTCATAACGAAACCCTTTGTCGCCTTATGGTTACCACAAAGCACTGACCTGCAAAATGGTTGTCTTGACCGAATCATCACACTCTGACAAGTGCTAGAACAAATGCACACCTATAAACCACTCATAATTTTATTTTCCTGGATTTCCGAAGCGCATTCGGCTCAGTTAACCGGTCTGTTATCCTTAACATGCTTGTTCGGAGTTTTGTCAAGATACTTTTGTATTTTCAGAGTTGTGGGGGTATGATCGCATATGGTGAGCTCTCAATACGTTCTCCATACAGAGGGGTGTCCAGCAAGGATACCCACTAATTTAATGAGGCGAACGCTGGGAAGCCTTAGAAGCCCTGGTACTTACAAAGTTGCCAGGAAAAATCTTGTCAGTCTGGAATATGTACACGACATCGATCATCATCATCGACAGCATGACATCAGTGTTCAACACCGATGGTTCACTGCCGTACAACCATGATTTATTTGAGAGCTTTATTGTAAAGAAAAGAGTGAAGGTGGACAGAGAAGGGACTTAGTGCTAGCTTAACACAATCATTCCGAGGTGCCTACACCTCCACACATTCACTCAGACAATCTGGATGGAAACTGACAACAAGAACGCCACTGACATCGGTTGGCAGCCATACCTTGTAGTGTCTCCTCCGACCAGGCACAGTGAGGATCACGCGGTCCCCATCCTGGAAGGCGAGTAGAACCGACGGCACCCAAACGTTTCGTGATCTCCATAGTACTCTTCTGCCAGGTCATGGGTTGGCCACCTCTCT
>NW_008751844.1:252930-258728 GCF_000715545.1 Opisthorchis viverrini
TCCCTTCAGATTCAGGGATAAACCATTCTGACGTCATAGGTGTCTCAAGTTAGCAAACGCGGCCCGAGCCTTTCAGATTCGTGCATTCACCTCATCTGTCTTCGAGAAGGAGAAAGAGGTGCAGGTGATTTTGGATGAACTGGCCAGAGTCATTGTCCAACTTGGTATGAACTTTTCACTCAAAATGTAAGGTCATGATCCTGGATATGCAGTCATTGAACACGTCACTTACAACTCAGAGAGAGGTACTCGAGGTAGTGGGGAAAGTTATATTCGGGCGAAACAGAATCCACTCCAACAGAGAATCGACAATGACAGTCTATCATTCAACATTTGTTGGTTCGGCATAAAAAGGTAGCAGATAACTTCTTGAGACCGGTTTTATGGTAAGGAGAATGCTGGTTAGCAAAACGAGAAAAATATAATGGATCATTAGTTGTGGTGAATTAGAGATAAGCGGAGACAGAGAGCGGAAAAATGGTCACATGAACTTCAGCAAGATGACATGGTTAGATGGATAGAAACGAGAGATGGTATGGGGATCGTTTGGTTTAGCGACGACCCCAAAATCCCGAAGATCCACCTTCGCGAATGAGGCGCTCCAAATCCGACTGGCTTGGGAAAAAATAGTACTGTCCGGTCACGCATGTGGTCATGCGCATAACGTCATCGGCCCTCGTGTCATCAGCATGCCCGGTCATGCGATCCAGCATAAAATCCAAGGCACCTGGACTAGCTGAATAGCCAATGAAGAACAAGCCAGAATTTCCCGAAAGTGTGCCGTATGGCTGTGAGTGGCGCACAATTTGAAATTTGGCCGGGGCGTCAAACTCCGCAGCTGTGGGGAGAACAAGAACGAGCCGTTTGTTGATGTAATGAAACCCATTGCCAGGTGAAACAATCTCAGGACAAATGGCACCATATCTTCAATTACGTGAAAAATACTTGGAACCGATTGGGCAGGAGAAATAGGATACCCAGTGAGTTTGATTAGGCGTCAACTAAGAAAGATAATGGCTCCAGTATCTAGACCCAGTGAGGAATGAATTGGCACAGCAGCCATTCCATATAAAGCAGGAACATCGGACGAAGCTTTTGTGTCAAAAGCGAAACGTTGCGCAGCAATAAATCCACCGATTGTTTATCAAACCCCTCTGAAACATCGGAGGTTATTCGAAAACTGTTGGACTTAGCCAACATTCGAGGAGCTTTTCAGAAAGGAAAAATGCTACGCTCGGTTTTGATCCAATTGAAAGATCCCTGCCGGTTGAAAGGACTAGGGACTGTGTGTATAAAATTAACTGCAAAGATTGCGCTAAGGTTTATATAGGACAAACTGCCAGGGAATTGCACACCAGAGCATAAAAGAAGGATTAATAAACCACCAAGGAATGCAGGAGAATATCAAACGCTGGTCAAAGACTCAGCGATGGCGGTATATGCCTTACACACGGGACATAGAATAGATCTGGAGGATGTGGAAGTTTTAAGGCGGGGACTGCGATTCACACCACAGCGGCTGATAGCCGAGGCGATGGAAATTACTAAGCATCACAGCGTGAATAGAATCGAGGATGTGGAGCAAGCGAGCGTATGGAAAGCGGTCTTAGATAAACCGAGTTGACACGCGACTGTGTGGTTGTCAATCCACTTAGGATCATTAGAAAAAACCGGGGGGAGGGAGTGGAAACCCCAACTGACCAAAGGTCACAGCATCCCTCTAACACAACTATCTTATCACTAACTCATCCACACAGACGGAAAGAATGTTTAAGCGACGTTCAGGAGGGACCATCAAATGAACCGAACCAAAAGAACTAGACCCTAGACTGGACCCAAACACGTGTAGGTTTCCTCACCGACCCAAAACTTGTTCAACCACTCTAACACACATAAATCCCTAGGCCGACACCCAACAGAGGTTTAGCTTGACTTAGCTGATTGGTTCTCCTTCCGCCTTAAACGTCGACCAACCTCGGAACCTAGTCACTTGGCCTGACGAAGCTTTTGTGTCAAAAGCGAAACGTTGCCCAGCAATAAATCTACCGATTGTCACCAAACTTTTTCGAAAACGGCACCGTATCTTGTTCAAATACACACGCTATACACACGCACACAGTTAATTCCTCATTTGTGGTAAAAAAATAAATACCCACCAGAATGCTTCCGTTTCAAGTATACATGGGGATTTGTGAGAGGCAAACTGAAGCTGATTCCTCGCAGGGAGGAGACAGCTGTCCGGTGTTTTCCTGGTTTCCGTGTAGGACTAAGTTGCACGTGAAGGTCTTGAATGAGCCGATTATCGTGCTCGTATGATTAAAAGGAATGCCAGCGTTGGACCCCCGTGCTTCCCTGCGGTCAGTTCACCGAAAAAAAAACAACCAAATGCCAGCCCACTACAAATGCTTCCGAAAACGCCCACACCAACAATCAAGTGAGCCTTCAACCGCGCTGTCCGAGAATTCGGAGGCCAAACGAAACAGGACTGTCAGCCAATCAGTACGTGCTGTCTACCATTCAACACGACGCCACTGAATGGTTTAACATTCACGTTTGTCTTTTCTGTTCGATCCGCCAGTTTGTCTTTAACATGCGTCGACACTGTCCGGCTACGTGCATCCACTTGGTAAAAAGCACTGTGTGGCCCTGCCGTATCTGACTGTCTGGACACCTTACGTTACGAATTTTTCAGTCCGCAACGGGATCTTACCTCATAAATTGGTCCGCAATTATATACTTTGGGCAAATTCACTGAGATGAACTGGTAGAGTATCGGCTGCTATACGACCGTCTTGTTTTGTCAACAGCCATTAGGCTGAGCAGAATTCGTCCGGTGGCTGTTAAAAACAAACGAAAACTTGAAGGAACCTATTCACACGGTTGCTGAAAACATTTTAACAACCGACGACCTGTTTCGCCCCTTTTGGGGCTCATCAAGTGGGCTTAGTTCCAAAACCAAATTGGTGTACAAATGAATGCATTTCGCGAATTTCTTGCCATTCGAATTCAAGTGGAACATGAAGCCGACGAAAATTCGAGGACTGTGCCTACTTGAAGAGCAAAACCAGTTATGGGCTCTGGAAGAGTTTTCAGCAACTTTGTGAGTAGTTTCCTTTATGAAAACATACTGCGATATCTCGAAGCATGAGACTGCCTTTGTGCAGTCGGTTGAAAGATATCATAAACGAGGGGTTTAGGTGGTCCTCCCGTGAAAACCAAATTGGTATGCAAGTGAA
Source organism: Opisthorchis viverrini (assembly GCF_000715545.1). NCBI lineage: Eukaryota > Metazoa > Platyhelminthes > Trematoda > Opisthorchiida > Opisthorchiidae > Opisthorchis > Opisthorchis viverrini. Next base: position 256,167 of record NW_008751844.1, read on the forward strand.
TGAATTTGGCGAAACAGCGAAGCAGTTGTATGAAATGAGGATATCCCGAGGTTTCGGACCTGTGTTTCATCCCGCAGGCGAAGTGAACTTACGCTGTGAAACCGAGAAGTACCGTGCAAATTTTTTAATCATTGTTGCCGAATGGTGGGGTGTAAAAATCCGAATTCTAAAGGTTTCAGGTTAGAACTGTCCTACAGAATTGTGATACATGTGACACTGCTTAGAAAATGACCAAGCAGTTGTGTAGTGCTCGTTGGGTTCCAGGCGCAGTCTGACTACACACGCTTGATGAAGAACCGATTTGAAATAAACTCACTGACTAGACAAGAAAATGCACTAGTGGATAGAGTTGAGCCTCAAGCATCAAAATACACATCAACCAAATATAAAAACAGTTCGTCATAAACACCTGGTCTCGTACACAAACACGGTCCTCTCAAGAAAGTGGAATAACGGGACCACCCCAGGTCGCTCTTTTACTGACTGTTTCTGCGAGACCGTTTAGACAAGAAAAAAGCAATCCACGGTATCACATTCGCATATAAAGTCGATACAGACGACAAATTAGACGGGCTTCGAACAAATCCGTGGTGTAAGATGTCCTTTAACTGAATACGAAGCGCCTAAACCGCCTCAAAGTAGAATTTTGAAACAGACAATCATACTCTTCAGTGAATGTTGAAACATCTTCATGGTTAAATGCACACTCGCATATATCAACTCAATAGGTAGGAATATTTCTGTACACAGCCTTCTTGAGATCTCTACGGGAGTGGAGTGAAGAGCGAAGCAGTAACAATTCATCTGCTCCGGCTGTGTGTCTAGGAGTCTAAAAAATCGTTTTTTAACGCAGAGTATTATCTGGTCAACTCATTTATCACACAATATAATAGTGGTGTTTTCCGAAGGAGTGTAACCTCCCTACAAAGGGAGAGTACTTTTAAAACAACATTTAAAACGAATTCGGTCGCGGTAAGATAAGAACATTGAAACGTGTCTCAGAATCTAACGCCAACATCCACCACAAAAGTTACGCTTTAAAGTGGAGCACAAATAGGAAATAAGTAGTATGCACAGAAATATGAACAACATGTATAGCAATCCATGGTACACAACAGTACAGAAATATGTGAGAAACAGTGTATACAGAACGATCGTTAGCTGAGAAAACTATGATTGAAAAAAGGCTAGCAATTTTTCGTGTGCTTCGTCTCGCTGGAGGAATGGCGTACGATGCCGAAACGCAGTATCTCTCTCGAAGCGCAATAATCACTCCCCTTCACCCAAAAAGGGGGGAAATCGAGAAAAATTATTGATGAGGGCTTGGCTTTTAAGGGGTAGAGCAGCAGCTTAGGTGCATTTTATAGGTGGAATTCGGAAACAATGGAAGAAGTTCAATATAACTGTAGTCAATTTGCGAATGAGCGAATTGCCCCAGTTATCTCCAAGTTTCTTTAAGTGAATGGTCATTTTCCATGTGAATTTACTCTATATGCGGGAAACGTGCTTAAGCTTGGGTGCGAAAGCTGGTTTCCTGTCGAAAGCATCTCTTCCTTCTGAGAACAGCCCCGTATTGTCGAATGGTTCTCTTCTTGATGCCCAAGTTCCAACAGCAAATACTAAAGAAACGCCTAGAATCGGGAGATATCATCCTGCATTTAACTCTCGACCAAACTCAAGTGAAAATGTCCGGATCAGTGCCTCGCTGCATCGAGTGGTAACTGCCGTGACATAACTCACTAGGTGCTTGCTGATGCCATTTCACATGATCTTTCGAACTCATCCACTTGAGAAAAAAAAGGTTTTCCAAATTTATGCTGCAACCAACTGCTGTTACTGGGGCCAAGGAGCTTTGATACGGTCTTAGCGGGAACCTCAACTACACACAGTGGAAACGGAAAGACAGGAAGGAAGCAAGACCCAGGACACTATTTATCAGGAGGATCCGAACTTAAACCGTAATGCATCACAACCCTCTCGCAAAACCAGAAACCGTTCAACCACATCTTTTACCACATCGTAAAGATAATCATGAAAAAGGTTCGGGCAGTACAGTGATGATCACGATTCGCACTCCAATTTAACCAGGACAACATATTTAAGAGTACAATTGAAATTAACTTAGCTGGTAGAAACGCTGGAATCCAGTGAATATCATACATTTGCCATAAACATTACAAGTCGCCGTAGGTCTAGGCGGATGGTAGCTAGAAATCATATGAATGTCAACATGCCATGACCAGTTAGGCGACAAAAAACATCAATCAGCTAGCTAGGCATGTGATTTCGGAATGCAAGTGCGAACAACATCTAGGAGTCTCCGTGTGAGTTACCAATTACGTAACGTTCTATTCCTAATTCAGGTCTACACTGGTTGTGTTGATCCAACTAGTTTGTGAACTCCGCTCAAAATAAGCACCAGAAACAGGACAGCATGCAAGTTCATGTCGCATTTGATGCCAGTGGTTGTTCCGTTTAACGTAACTCAAAGGCACACTAATTTGTTTTTTCGAGAGACTCACCTGGAACCCAGCTGAATCTCTCGTTTGTGATATTTCCAGG
>NW_008751844.1:259130-277621 GCF_000715545.1 Opisthorchis viverrini
AACATCATCAAAACACGAGAGATTCAGCTGGGTTCCAGGTGAGCCTCTCGAAAAACCAAATTAGTTTGCTAATGAGTGTATATTCGCTAATTTCGTGCAATTCGGTTTCAATTAGAACATAAGGTTGACGGAAACCCGGGGACTATACCTACCTGATGAGCCCCGAGAAGGGCGAAACCGGTCTTGGGCTGTCGACGGATTTTCAGCAACCATATGAGTAGCACATTACAGAGATAACTCAAAGGCAATTTCTTCTCTAAGGAATGGAAATCATGTTGAGTCGGCGGTGAGCACTCAACAGTGACAGGCGCTTGTGTATGTTTATGAACCTTAATTATTTAGTGAAATAATACACAACTATCGGGGTAATGTAACGAACAATGTGCTGAGGATCATATCCCTAAGAGCAACTTTCTGGCTGTGTTTAACCTCTAGTAAAGGTAGAAAGGCAGTGGTAAGTGTCCAATCGCTGATTGTACTGCTATCTGGACGTGAGATAAGATCCCTAATTATTGGGGTTTTTGCTGGTTAGGTAATTTGTTCATAGTCACACCACTCTCGTTTGAACGGTCGTATTCCTGTTTTAGCGGGATTATTCTGGTGAGTCCACACCAGAGGAAAGCACTGGACTCGAATTTCGCTCCCATTAGGGCTATTCAGCAGTGCGTATCCAATGGCCTTGCCGGGATTTGAACCCCGAACATCTGACATGCGAGGCGTGCGTGTAGCCACTACTCCACCAACACACTTTGGACGCATCTGAATTTTCACATCTGAAGAGGCGAACGTGTTCATGCTTGAGCAGATGAATAGATGAATAGATTGATCTCATTTGAGGGATGAAATCTCTGCTGAAACATAGGCGATGGCTTCTGCACTTACCTGGGGTCTTAAACTCAGATTAGCGTGACACACGCTTGAAACCCACTGGGCAATATTTTGGTTGCAGTTTTGGGCTTTATGCGAGATAGGTATTTTGTCCATAGTCCAGTGCATCTCTTTGGTGTGGACTCATCGAAATAATTGCGCCAGAACAGGACGACCGTTCAAATGAGAGTGGTGTGGCTATGAATATCTAATTTTTCTTCAATAGTGCAGTGTCCAGCCAGCCATAGCCTCATACTACAAGCTGGTACTTTGGGATGAGGTTTGTCCAACTGTGGGATGCATGTCAGCATCAGAAAAACGCGTGAGGTATCTAAAACTGTCTCCTCAAGTGTTACGATGAGGATCTAGCTGAGTCAGTCGAAGAACATCCGACGACTTTGCTACGTGATTAAGTTAAGGATTTTAGAATGATTCAGGGTATAAACTTCCGATAGGACGAGCTTGTGTTAAGCAACAAATCGTGCAGCCTAAAACGTCGTCAAACACTTGTGTCCTGAATTCTCGTTCCGTCCGCAATCAACCAGGAGCACTTTAACATACGGGTAATAGTGCACAAAGGCCGACCGTCAACCGTAAACTGAGTGAGTTCATTATCTGCGAGAGTAGAGAACGTAGGATGTCTGGGGTTCATCGGATCCACACACAGAGAGATCGAGAAACAACCGAATTCCAGAGAATCAGTGCGGGAAACATTGGAGCAAGCACTCAAACAAGTTGCCAAAGGATTCCCTACTGGCAGGACAGAAACCATTTCAATTGGCTTCAAGGTCAGTGCTGGCAGGGCAACAAAGCTCAGCAACCACGTGATCTGATCGTATCTCAAATAAAGCCGGAGCCTTGGGAGAGTGGCGAACCGGGTTGCCCCAGTCCCTTAAGCCTTGGCCATCTTTGTAAGACGCATGAATGGGGAAGAGTATATAAACGCTTGGGACTCGATTGCACCACGAATTACCTGGACTTATGATGAGGTATTAACTTTCAGACTGTAGGTCTGAATGACGAGGGGAAATTTGTTGTGCTCCCCTCGTAAAGACTTACACCGGTCAAATCGCAGCAGAGACTAGTGAAGCTTGAGAGTGACTGAAGCGAAACAAGGATAGACGACAAACGTTCTGAGAGCCTTTAATTTCAAAAGGTTTGTAAACAATCTGTGGATTTACGCGAGCCTTGTTGAACATTTCAACGTAATCGTCAAACACGCTCGTGTAAAAGTTGCTCCTGGAAACGCAGTCGACTGAACAGCTTTAGGTGCGATCCACAGTAGCAAAGCACAGCCCCGTTTCCGTGCTACAAAGATTCAACTGTACCCTTCCCAAGAAGCTGTGGATTGTGAAAAAACGGCGACAAAGAGAGAGAGAGAGAAGGCATGCAGCATAGTGCAAACAGAATAAACTGACAAGACTTACATCCAACCATCCGAGAGACATGAGCCGTTAACGTTTTCTTCCTCAATTCAGTGCTATCCTCAATTTCACGGCCGATCCATTGAGATTTGACGTCATCTGAGCGCAAATGCAAATTTTTGGATTGAACGATAAGCATGTTAACTCAGAAGACTGACATCTAAGTAAATAGACAGGTAAGTATGTGCAGAACCTCTTTCAAGTAGGCCGTCTCCAGCGGGATGCACATGAATCAAATGGGAAAATCGCACTTTAAAGGAGCAGAAAATCAGTGCGTTTGATAGGGTCCGGAGACATGCATCTATATAGACGACCGCTAATCGGGGGTGAGGGGAGGGGGTCACGTAGCATTCTTCGAACACCAAGGCTGTTGATTTTCTTTACGGAAAAGAAACTGCCAGGATAGTGTGATTTGTAGTCGAAGGAGCTGATGTATTCGGACGAAGATGTCCAGTCCGACCCAGATGTACCAAACAATTGAAATGCCGAACCGTCAGGTCTGCACATCTGAACATCTGCTTACCTGAATGGATGAGATGGACCAAGTGGTTACAGCGCGAATTTGCTGACCGGAAGGTCCATGGTTCGAACCTGACCTCTGCCTCTCGACTTCCCCTGTCTAGGCTTGGGCAACCTGGCAGTATCCCAGCCCTCGTGCTTCCTATCGGTGGCATGACAGCCAGGTACCGAAAGAGTGCTACAACTGAACGATTTATATTTTTTTAAACTGCCACCTGTTGTACGGGCGCTCGGCTGCTGACTGCATACAGCAGACCCTATCGCCGGTAGTGTGAGATTTTAGAACTTTAATGGAGAAGCCGAGAAGCACTGCACAGGTGCTCCATCCTTGTTGGAAATCAGCAGTAGTGAGAATCTCACGAAACTGCAGTAGGGACTGGCGAACCCGCTATCACTTGGCTATTGTTTTGAACACAACTATTTAGCGACGAGCACCTGGTCAGCAATGTGACCAACCCGCATTTGGACGGAATATAGCGCCCTTAAGTCAGGAGGTCCACATCACGTTCTCAAACGTGCAAAGTGATGTCTAAATGCAAACGAAACACATTTCTGACCAGGTGCTCGTGACCGAACGTCTACTATCGGGGAAGTCGCAGTAAGGAGATTTTCTGGAGTTTCGTGAGATGGGCATTGCTGAACATCTCTATGCATAAGTCCTCGGCTTTCGAGCATAGATTGGCCTAGATGAAATGACGAAATTTCCATTTGGAATGTTGAATAATGGAGATCAGCTCACGCGAAGCAGACATGCTTTCCAGCATAGACTGGCTTAGATGAAATGACGAAATCTCCATTTGGAATGTTGAATAATGGAGATCAGCTCACGCGAAGCAGACATATATGCATGCGTATCATACCGTTCATGTCGTATTGGACAGGGATTTCGATCACCCACCGCCAGACTGTGAATAGTCCTTCATATATTTTAGTTAACTTTGTACTAGGAACAAATGCACTGCTGTCAAAGCATCTGACTTTGCACACTTAGCCACAGGAGATCCTGCTAAGATTGCCACAGAGGTTTTCAGCGTCATGGAAAACATGTTCGTGGTAAAAGTTTTAACGCTGGTCTTCGAAGTGCCACAGTTAGGTTGACGAACAGTGACGTGTGAACGAACAGTTTTCATGATAACCGCCCAAAACAGCCACCGTAATATGTTGCCGTTAGTTAGCGAATATACACTCATCTGCAAACTAATTTGGTTCTTTCGAGAGACTCACTTGTAACCCAGCTGAATCTCTGGTTTATGATGTTCTCAGGCAACTGAATGTGCTGCTGCTGTGTTGCCGTTAAGTTAGACATTGAAAACGTGTGATGTTACTGTTTCACATGATATGCGCAGGAGGAGACTGGTTACGTAACCTGTTGGGAAGGAAACGTGACGATGTTTCGCACAGCTGAGACAATCCGCATAACCGATCGACCGCGTTCAAGTAAGAACACGTATGATATACCAGAATCAGGGCATTATGGAATTAGTAGACCAATCAGTCAGACGGGGTTTGTGTGTGTTGGTGAAAATAACTATGAGTTGCTGATGTTGGTCCGCATACGAGTCAAACTCAGTTGTTGTGATCTAACACCCTAGTCCAAGTAACAGAATCAGGTGCCTTCACATCAGTGCTTGTCAATTCTCCCACTGAACTGAACACCTCGCATAGTCTGTGAATCAGATGATGCGGGTGGACAGTCTTCGGTCAGGCCTTTTCACCAGGAAATTTATTGTGGCACACGAAGTTCAAGGTCCCTTGAGGTGTCCGGGACTTTTCTACGCAAGAACAGTATAGTTTAAAGACGTTTTGTATTCAACAGGTTGGGAACAAAGCCTTTCAATCTATCAAGACAGAGCAGTGTAATGCATAGAAGCCCTGAATTACACGAACATTTTCAATCTACGAGTTCCTCCATCATTGGTGTAACGGTGGATACTGCTGATGAGGCATGCGAGTAGTGTCTTCTCGTAAATCCATGAGGTTTGGTTTCCACTGAGGTGTCCGGGACTTTTCTACGCAAGAACAGTATAGTTTAAAGACGTTTTGTATTCAGCAGGTTGGAAACAAAACCTTTCAATCTATCAAGACAGAGCAGTGTAATGCACAGAAGCCCTGAATTACACGGACATTTTCAATCGACGAGTTCCTCCATCATTCGTAGCTTTAACCTGTTCGAATACTATCAAAAGAGACACGTCGCGATGACTCGGTTGCACCATGACACACGCCGGTAGTAACCAATCGGTACTGGTTACCACTGACAGCGGCCACGCTACATGTGATTAACCACTACCAGCCAGTGTATTTACTTGACAGGGCACACTAAAAACCCTTCAACAGCCCGTGACCGGTTTCGCCTTTCTTGGGACTCATCATGTAGGCACAGTCTCCGAGTTTCCGCCAACAGTGAAGTGCACGCAAATGACAATTGAAACATGAGGCGGCAGCACATCCGGTTGGAAAATATCATAAACTACTCAGCGGGGATCCGGTTAGTTCTCCACCGGGAGCCGAGTTAGCTTGCAAATGAGTGTGCCAGCGCGGCCCAGTTGGAAAAACGTCAACTGGAGTTGGGAGCCAGAAAAGCGATCACTGTGATTGGACAAAACGCATGAGTGATCTACATTTTGGACACCTCACCGCTCTCCTGTTTCCACGCGTTGGTACCTGCTCTATGCGTCAGAGAAACTGGTGCAGTGGTTTTCTAGTCACAACCGCGGGAAACGGTGCCAGACCAGGGCAGGATTGATTTAAGTCACAGCCGTCTTGCGACTGTCAGGTCGTACTCGCTTATGGCCAGAAATGGTTACTTCTGGTGGTGCATTGAACTGTGTCCAAAATGTGGATTGGTGGAGTCCAGAAAGTGTTTTAAGCACCACAAACCAGTGGATGGACAAATATGAGAAAGTAAGTAAGTGAATGTACAAAGGGGGAAGATCGGAAAAGCTACAAGTCCCTTCACCTGGAATTTTTTCGGGCGGTCATCACAGTTGCTTTTTCTGTTTTACCATTCTCCAATTTCTTGCGTCTTTCCAGTCCTCTACAATGGATCTGAAGACGAATATAAGATGAAAACAGCCCACACAGAAAATCGTCCAGTTGTAACACTTCTTCGGTGCCTAGCTGCCATGCCACCGAAAGGAAGCACTGCCAGGATGCCCAAGCCTAGACAGAGGAAGTCGAGAGGCAGAGGTCGGGTTCGAAACACGGACCTTCCAGTCAGTAAATTCACGCTCTAATCACTGTGCCATCTCGCCCCCGAAATGACCACATCGTGGTATAGTACCGAAATGAACCGAATACTACGTAACCAAAGTTAACAATAAAGTCAACAGTATACGCGGTACGTGATCGCAGAATGAATCACTTCCAACTATCAATTAGGACGGTTCCCCGCTCCTAACAAGTGGTTCTCACTGCAAAGACGCGTCACTGTCGATCAAAGGTCTTCTGACAACTACGGTCGTAGCAGCCTACTTCATGCGCCGATATGACGTTTTTTACTACAAGTCGGACGATGACGAAAGAGTAGAGAAGACTTAACCTAATTGCTGTTTTCGTACTTCACCAACCTGATAAGCTATACTAGAGGATGCCCATACGGTATTCACCGAGTCTCTCCTACCAGTTTGGTTAGTGGTTAGAGATCTGACTGACAGTGCCTGGTCCTCCGGGTTGGGGGTTGGAGCAGGTGTTTCTTAAGAGTTAAACTACTTTGATAGCTTGTAACGGCCACCACTGCCTGGAAGTAAGGCACTTAACCCAAATGATTTGTTCAAGGGCCATAGTCACCCTCCTGTCTACGTGTTGGCGCCTCAACAGGACTCAAGCCTGTGTACAACTACGAACTCCATAAATAGAGGATACCCTCATACCGAATCGTCCGCAGCATGGTGCCATCAGTGGAGCCTTGCTGCATACAGCAAGACAGGCATGCAAAATCACCTCCACAAATTGACGAAATACGCTCATTTGAAAACAAACTTGGTTCTGCGGGAGACTCATCTGGAATCCAGCTAATTCTCTCGTTTATGATGTTTTCAACTTATTGCTTCTACTCTGTTCCATAAGACTGAGACTACCCTCTCAGGTCACAGCATTAGGACTGACAGCTTTGTTCAGCCGTATAAACAACCTCCGCTCAACACCTCGGAAACGACTTTCAAAGGCTGAGCTACTTAACTACCTTCATTCCAACACTGGAAGAGAAGAATGGTGGTTACGTAACCATCAAAAGTGAGAATTCCAGTAGGGTTTGAAGACCTAAGAAATGACTCACGAAACTAAGCGAAATCTTTCACAATTGCACTGAATTCAACGTGCACCTGAAATAGCAACAACCTTTGTGAACACCTAATGTGAAATTCAGTTAGTAGTAACAGTAACAAAAGGTACTGCTTCGTGGTCGTTTCTGGCCTGCATACCGGTAACACATCCTCTAAGTTAGCTGGCACAGAAAACGAGGATAAACTGCGCACCACTGACATATAGCCTCACTCGTCCCCAATTATGCGTCCCCAAACTTCGAACCCAAGTCCATACAGTTACTGAATATAGATGAACTTTTGAGACCCAATGAATAGACCCGTTGGAATATCGTTCACAGTGATGAGAAACCAAGGTGCTATGGTGGGTTTTCCCAAGAATGATGCGCGAAGATGTATTTGCTCTAATGGGTCCGTCATGTTACAATCGCGGTTGATGTTCACCAGCAACGTATACTAATGGACAGTCTGTTAGAATCGGTTTCAGAGTGACACATTTGGAGCTTGTCGTTGACAAAGTGCCGACTGCAACCAACCCATTAGTTTTCCTACTGAAAGGACTAAAAAGAATGGATAAGTATGGTGAAGACTGCTGAGGGTTATATTTACCTCAACAGGGAGTACCTTAGAGTTAAAAGCGCTACCTGTCTCATTGTAGGCGTTTGGTGAGTTCAACAGTCATTTCAAACTGCCAATTACTTAAAATACACAGGGCCAGCCACGTGACAGTATGGGGAGCAAATGTGCAAGGGGTACCAGCCACATAGCAGTGGTGGATGAAAGGAAGGCGGTGAAAAGATAAGTGAGTTAGTGTGTTTCAAGTTTCCAAAGGACGAGTTTAACTTTCGCGCTTAATGAAGTTTGAAAGAGCTTTCCATACATGCATTAAGTTAGCTACACAACCACTTCACACTATCCCTAATGGAGAACGCACGAGGACAAAGGAGTTCCCGCGATTGGATGTAGTTTAATTGTACAGGAGAATAAAGAAGAACGGAGGAGTGTATCACTTGGAGACACGAGAAGAAGCCTAACACGGAAGGTCCAGATAACCTCAGGAAAGAAAAGTTTTCAATGGTCAAGTTCACCGTCGTCTTGGAAAGCAGGGTCAGAAGCGCGTAGGAGAGTAATCTCACCCCTCAAAAGATAAAGAAACCGAAGGCAAAAAAACATGGGAAGTATAGAAACTGTGTGTGGAAACTTTCGGCAAATCTGATAAAAAAAAGTATGCTGAAACGGTTCGCTTCGCGATCGACTATAAAAAAACGTTTGCATTTTATAGGATTAATCAGCTTTGGACCTAAGTTGTAACAGCGTTTGGCAACCCCGTATTGCTCGAGATGGTTCAGTAGTTAAGACGCAAAATTACTGACCGGAAAGTCTGTGGTTCAAACCCAACCCCAGCATCTCGACAGCTGCTGTCTAGACTCCGGTAACTTAGCAGTACATCAGCCCCGGTGCTTGGTTCGTTTGATATGGCAGCTAGGCATCGAAAGATTGTTACAGCTGAACGATTATTTGTATCATTGTTTGTTCCATTTTATTAACTTTGCACTGCACTTTCTGATTTGCACCTGGTGTAACGGTGGATGCTAATGATGAGGCGTGTTAGTAGTGTCCTTTCGTAAATCCGCTTCACTTCTCTTGAAAAGTCAGATCTATTACGGAATTTAAGGAGTCGCTTTATAGCATTTGCTTGCATTTGAGTAACAGTCAATGAATAACCAGGAAAGTTCAGGAAGACGCGCTCAAGAAGATGGATATTCAGTTTTGTGGACAAGAAGCGTACGAAATTTTTGCTCCCCTGTCCAATAGTCTGTAACTGTTCAGTTGATGTTTCTCTAATAAACAACTCCGCAGCGACGGCCTTCTTCCTTTCACTGGTAGCTACATAAAGTTGATTAGTTTCTCACGAGACGGCGTAGATAACCGAAATAAAAAGGTGCTGGTATAGCACGGACTACATCAATCAAGAGCTCCGAATGAGTTTGACACTTGTTCTGCCAGGAAATAAGTTAGATGAATGTCGTGAATGGAATTAGCAGGATTTCGCATACCATTCCATGGACATGGCGGTGAGAATCTTGATCAGCATCAACTGCCTATGGATACTGTGAAACAACGACTCTCGTTCGCTTTCAGGAATGCACAACGTTAGCTTCGAGTTGTGTGTCAGCGAAAGCTTGGGTCCACGCAAAACATGAAATTGGCATGCAACGGAATACGACAAACTTGACAGGTAAGGGTCACAGGGCGTTAATAATATGGCATAAGAATTGTGTGGATACGAATGGGTGTCCAGAAGCAGGGACTACCAAAACCTTTCAACAGTGGACTGCACAGCTCAGGCCGTGTCGAATTTGTTAAGAACTTCACTCGTTGTAACATGACTGTGGCTAACCTTTTCAAAATCATGAAGGGAATCATACTGACAAGCCCTAGCAAAGCACTCTTCCCAGGATAGAGAAAACGTGTTGTACGGTGTGTCCATGCAGGGATTTCCTTTTAAGTAACCAAGTACATCTACGGTATTTTACTAGTTTAAAAAAGTTCATGGTGAATTCTGTAGCAGTAAAAGCCGGTTTGTGACAGGAAGTGATTTGCAAGCAAGGTTTAGCCGGTGCTTCACAGTGTGTAGAATTGTCCTTAGGAAAGACTTCTTTAAATACAGCTCACTTCCCAGGAAAGTGCATAGCCAGCCATCTTTTCGAGTTGACAATTTTTGAAGAGGACATCCTAAATCATTTCTTACCGCTCCCTTCTGTCCATCTAGGAGTGTCCTCCGTCACCCTTCCTCCTATGCTGGTTGAGTCTTCTTTACCAGCCTGGGGGATAAAAATAATCCCGCGACTTTCGCTCACGGATATTGAGTACGCCGATGATATTTCTGTCCTTGGATCATACCCTTTACTAATGTAAACTATTCTGAATAGTCTAGATAATTCACCCGCATAATTCGGTATGCATTTGGAACCTTAGAGTGCAAACTGTTATTGAAAGATTGGATGGGGTCAGACCCAAAACTCGTGATTGCATGTGAACCGATCGATTTTGTAAACAAGTTCGCCTATCCGGGAAGTTGCCTAATTCCCAATAGACCGATGGAAGAGGAAGTCACTTCCAGAATTAGGAAAATTGCTGCAGAGTTTGCTAACCTCCAAGACTTGTGGTGTCGGCTCGATATCAGCCTGACTGCGTTTGACTATTAGTGTCTCCGAAGCATTGTGCTTGGAACCTCAGATCAGTAATGCTGAGGTACGCCAGATGATCTTCGGGGAAATGCATTCTTCCTCGATAGATCAGCTGATCACCCTCCACAGACCGCGTTGGTTAGACCATATGCTTCGCATGTCTTGTAGAGCCCTGTTCACCCAACTTTGTATCAGCTGGAGAGGTGATCAGTTAGTGATTTGGCGACGAAGCATGAAACTCTTTACCACTCAACCCAGTCGCGTTGGTAGCTGTCATCTCTCCAGATTGGAACCGCAGAACCAACGGTTAATGATCCTGACGATATGGTTGCGTCACGCAGTCAGTGGCGCCCTTGCCTTCACTGCATAGCTGTCGATTTTTTCCATACTGAATAAACAGATCCATTAGTTGTCAGTGAACAGAATACGCCATCGCCTCTAACCAGTGGCTCTCATTCCATTATTATCCTCAATGAACAAAGTTGTGGCACCTGGAACAAATTCACCGCGTTGCATGGCTTGTGAACTGAACTGAATCTCCTGTCCATTCTCCCCCTCTTATGTGCCCGGGTTTACACTGGGTACAGCTAGATACACATGTGGCTCAGTGCAAACTGCATGTGTCATTGAGCACTGCGCTGGGGTCCACCAACCCAATTCGATGTGACAGGTCAAACAGTATGCAAATGCCAGTCCGCTATTCCATCTATCGAGCGCCCCAATCTCAGAGAGGACCAAGTACGATACGTGTTGTGAATCAGTACTAAGTGTTTATCTATTACTTATCTTTTTCGTTATGAGGAGTGTGCGTGTGCTATAATTCGCAACAGGTTTTACACTGTCACTGCATTGCGAATTAACTAGTGCTACTTTTATTAGCTAACATCTTTACCTCGTCAAAAAAGTAGGCCCATCTCCGATTCTGTACCATGGTAACACCATGGCAACGGGGGCAAATAACGTATGCAACGCCAATTCTGGGTCCAAATAGGATGGCGAATGGCGAAAAATTGTCCGGATGTGTACATGGGTATAATGAGGGGAAAAGGCGTGCTGTGTCACCCGAAGGAAGCACGAGGGGTGGGCTACTGCCACGTTGCCCAAGCCTAGACAAGGCCAAATAACGTATGCAACGTCAATTTTGGGTGCAAATAGGATGGCGAATGGCGACAAATTATCCGGATGTGTACACGGGTATAATGAGGGGAAAAGGCGTGCTGTGTCACCCGAAGGAAGCACGAGGGGTGGGCTACTGCCACGTTGCCCAAGCCTAGACAAGGCTAGTCCGCAGATATTGCCCACTAATAGTGTAACAATGGGTACTAAAGTACAAGAGGCGGAAGGTTGGAACTGAAGAATTCCCAATCATGGTGCACGAAACATTTTTTGACTTGCCTCACAAACGAGAGATTCAGCTGGGTTCCAGATGACTCTCTCGCAAAGCCGAATTAGTTTGCAAATGAGTGTATATTCGCTAATTTCGTGCAATTTGGTTTCAAGTAGAACATGAGGTTGATGAACACTCGGGGACTGCGTCTACTTGATGAGTCCCAAGAAGGGCGAAACTGGTCATGGGCTGTCGATGAATTTTCAGCAACCCTAGGAGTAGTGCATTACGAATTTCTTGACTTACTTTCAAGGTATAGTTATGAGAGATAATGAAGGGGTAAGTGCTGTCGTTTTTTAATTGTTCTGTGTTGACAGCGTTTTTTGCAGTTCCCCAAAACAATATCCGCTATTCTGAGTGAGGTGATCTCTCTGAGAAAAGAACACCACGAAGCAGAGAGACTTTTAGCCTACCATTTCTAGTGGTGACTTATGGGCGATGGCATCAAGATAATACATACAACGGACCTCCCAACGAAGGATCCATCTTGGTAGAAACACGTACAGAAAGATTAAATGAAGGAAAACTTCATTCTGATGAGCTGGCCGATATCAGAAGCAGTGTTGAGACATGAACAGCGCATGTCATTTTGCCTTTCAACTCGGTTTCCATTTCAGAGTCATAAAAACCGAATCTCCATCCCCGGAAGGGTGGGTTGGCGGTAAAATAGTAGAGTCCTAATGCACTACGTACCAACTGGACTTTGAACAGCAAATCCGATGATCCGGAAGCAAGTGAATCTAGTAGGTTTAGTGCAAAAGTTCGATCTCAGAACACCCCAGGATGGAGATGTCTTTAAATTTAGTAATGGTTTATCCGAAGCAAACAGTCAGTGTCAATTTCTTGATTCATACTGTTTTATTGCTTTCCAGCAGTGCCTAGCCGACAGATAATCCTCTTGGAACTAGATACCGGAGACAGGTGATATTTTAGACTGAAGTGGTTTTAGTGTGACACTTGAAGGAGTCTCTAATTGAGGCAACCGAAAGTGCTGTGCAAAGGTTGCCCAGTGGTTCAGTCAGGCTGACATTCAAGATAACGATATATTTCTCCCTGATGCAATACTACTTGTAAGGTTGATGAAAACTGTCTGACAGGCTAGCACCGGTTCTGTCTTTTTAGGACTTGAATTTCCAACAACCCTACTGCGTGATTGAACTGGACATGCATGGATTTGAACACTACTGCTAACTCGCATACAGGTACGACACAAATGGGATTACCGTGACAGTCCTGCTCTTCACGATGGACTTCGGTAGCAAACAGGTCAGAAACTACTCGCATAAGCGGTAAGCGTGGGGTGATGAGACACCGTGAACATAAGAAGCAATCTAAATAAGAACCAAATTCGTCACAGACATGTAAAAGCACGTATAATACCAGATCCAGTGGATTTCCGAAGTAGCAAAACAGTCAGGTGGGTTGTGTACGTGTCAACAGAAGACCACACTCTGATGGAATCGATTAGCAAACAAGTTACCTTCAGCTCCAGCGAAGCTGATACGCCCTAGTTAAAAGTGAGTGAAACAAATACAATGTCATCGATTAAATAACTACATTCATAGGTAGGGAATCGAGGTCTCGTCTGTAGTTCACCGTCATTTGCGAAACACGTCAGCAGTCTTGACATCGGACTTCAATACAAATGTGTTTAGAGTTCCGAGTGCTTTTTAGCCCACGTACAAACACATCTTAGAATGGTCTCGAGCAACCGACCTTCCGCTTGATGGACAAGTACCCAACCAACTGAGATGGATGGGTCTGTGCGAAAGCCATACATGAGACCCGCTAAAGATGCTGACAAACTTCCCTCGTATGAGATAAGTATGCGGAGAATCACTGTACATTAATACAGCGTGACGCAGCGCCCCTGGTGGGTGGGTTGTTAGGGTTAGATTACCCATCCGGTTGGTGATCCGAGTCCACTACCAGGAGCACAGGTCTTTTCGTTAATATGCGGGAGTATGATCAGGAAGGATGAATTCGTCGACGGTCGCCAAAAGAAGAGCACAGCGATTCTCATATTGGTCAATCGGTGAATCACCCACAAAATCAAGATAACAGCAACTTGCTACGTTTGGACAATGTATGACATGAGGCAAGCAAACATCGTGACCCCATTTTGAAAGATGGGTGATACATTACGGGATCATGATCAGGAAGGATGAATTCGTCTACGGTCACCAAAAGAAGAGCACAGCGATTCTGCCAAAAGAAGAGCACAGCGATTCTCATATTGGTCAATCGGTGAATCACCCACAAAATCAAGGTAACAGCAACTTGCTACGTTTGGACAATGTATGACATGAGGTGGCCTATGTGCGGCAAATTCAGTTGACGAACAGCATAAAAAAGACATGCACCTGAGCCCCCCGCTAACGTAAAATTGATTTGAAAATGGGTCTATTCCGTTAGTTACGTGGAATTAGGTGATCAAGTGATACACAGGGTTGATGGAAATTCGAAGACTATGCCTGCTCCAGGAGCCCAGGTAGGGCGAAACCGTTGATAGACATTTGAGGGGTTTTCAGCAAACTCCTGAGCATCGTGTTGTCAGGGAAATATCCCCTGCATACTCGACTCCTAACGAAAATTGTTCGCAGATGAGAGTTTTGTGACTCGTCTGAGTGCTGCACCCTATCCTTTTTCTGACGGTTCGCTTTGTCTCCGAAAGCATTTCAACCAAAAGGATGTCCGGAGGCCAGCCGTCCCTAATAACCGAACATCACATCATTTGGACGGATGTGTCACGTGCAGGATACGGACCAAAAGAAGGCATTCTCTGATTGATCAGAATGCCAGTCAATCTGAGTCGAGCATATTTAACTTGACGCTTCTCACCCCTGAAGGAGATTCTGGCATGACCTTGTGGAATACCTTGTTACTACCCTACAAATAGAGTTGTAGTAATTTTCCTTTACCTGCATAAAGGGCTGTAGAGCTACCGTGCCTTTTGATATACCGTAGTGGACGGAGAAGGAAGCCAGGGGACCGACCGATACAGAGTTGCACAATCGTTAACAAGGCACAACATTGGAGAGAAGCAAAATTTGAGATTTACATAAACGAATTGAAGTAGTAGTGCGCATCAGTGCGTAACAAACCACTCATCATTTGGTACGGTTTCAAAACATGGTGGGGGGATGAGAACCTTCCAACTGAGATTTCGTCTTCTAAGCAAAGCTAATCTACGCTGAAAAGCCGAGAAGCACTGTACAGCTGTTTTATTCTCGTTGGGAATCATCAACAGTGCGCAGTCCACGAAAGTTTCAAACCTGCCACCATCGGGCTAGCAGTTTAAACAATTAGCCGTTCGGTCACGAGCGGCCGATCACCTGTGTGATTAGGTCGTATTTAGACAGGATACGGCGCCACTTAACCTTCAAACACGGCAACCACATCACGTGATCAGGTACTGACTGGTTTCTCAAATGACGACGAATTGACGGTGGCGACGGTGCGGTGGGACTTAGTTTTTTCTGGGGGATATGAATCAGCACTTCTCTCGTTGAACGAAGAAGAGACGAATTGTTGTGTTTTGAACTAAATGTACAGGCCGATTCACTTACTCTAAATATGAGCTGCAGTCATCCTCTGTATCAAACAATACACAGGTCGACTGACCCAATACTGTAACGATCAGCCACCGGTCAAAGATTAGATTCCCTGTTAGCCATTCTCATCACGTGGGGAGGACGTTGATGCTAAACTAGCATTCGATGGAACAGGGTAACACTATATCGCAACAGCTATTACTGAAATCACGTGATCCAATCACGTTTGACATTTCAACACCATGTTCACATGCATTGAAATTCTGTGTATATGGTGCAGCTGTTCGACCGAGATCAGACGGGGGAATACACGTGGAATAAAGGTTGCGAAGTCAGTTAGTGGTTTCAGTTGGCATGATATTCGAGGCATCCCGACACGTTGTATGCACGCAATACACTAACCATAGCGTTGGTGAAAACCCTTCGACAGCCCACTACCGGTTTCGCCCTTCTTATGACCCATCTGATAGGCACAGTCCCCGAGTCAACCTCACGTCCTACTTGAATCAAAATGGCATGAAATACAATGCATTATACAATGTATCACGACATCTCGAATATCGTACCAAATGAAAATTGAGGCACATGAGCAAATTCAGTTGTCTAAGGTCATAAACCAGATTCAGCTGGGTTCCAAGTGAGTCTCCTGTCAAAACCAAATTGGTATGTGAATGAGTGTAGTTCACTAATTTCGCGCAATCTGGGTTCAAGTAGAACATATGGTTGACGGAAACCCAGGGAATGCGCCTACCTGATGAGCCTCAAGTAGGGCGAAACCGGTCGTGGGCTGCCGAAGAGTTTTCAGCACCCTTATGAATAGCATATTTTGTCCACATAAATGGATAAAATTTGCGGTTGTACGGCAGTGAAACATCAGTATCCAGTTGATGTTGCTGTTAATGATGATGAGCGTTATGGATGAAAAGGTCTCTGGGAAGCAGATCATACTCACGACGCGCACCTGTTATTGATGGACAGTTAAGAAACGGAAACAGACACCCAAAAGAAACGTACCTTTAGTTGATCGGATCACATCGTGCTTGTGAATCCACTTTTGCGCAACTACATAGCTTCCTTTGGTTTTTGGATCAATGGCAGCTTTGATGCGATCGTCTTCATCAGCCGGGTTTTCCGTACCTATGAAGACATCAAATCAAGAGTCGACTCATAGTGATCGATCATAGTGAAACGGCCTACAACTGACCACAAGCTAGTAAACTGTAAGTATGAGTTGGTGCAAAACATATTCCACATACTATGAGGGCTTCCATGTTGCCCTCTAACAGCATAGAAAGTCAAACGTATGTATGAACTTCTGATGCGTCTCAGACGACCATCATTCACATAAGACGTAGAGCAACGCTAAGAAACTAATTTGAGTTCAGGACTGCAACTGGCTAAAAATGATTAATTTACGATGGATCAGTGCCTCACAGAACATACTCTTATGTTGTCGCAGTTGTTGGCCGGCATAATCTAGACCGGTACATATTGTGAAAACAGTATCACTATCTCCTCAGCTCTGGAGGGCATCTGCTGACCTGTTTCAATTTCAATTCAACTTATCAGTTACAAACCGTGTACCATGGTGTTAGGCGGAATTTCACACGGATCTCGCTGTACCGCTCGCAGCCAGGTGCTGCTACGGTCGAGAAGTCTATCCCGCGCGAAATTGGCCAAAAGTTCGGAACGCTTGTCGGTCCGGCATCAGGCTGAGATCTGACTGGCCGAAAGTCTGCACCCAGTAGCCAAACATGACCCAGTAATGGCCAAATGCCGGTTGCCAATGGCGCATCCAGAAGGCGTCAGAAATTCCAGAAAGTTGTTGCCAGTTACACTATATATATGAGGCGCTGCTCTCGACTTGGGTGTTAATATACCTTGTACACCTTTGGTGATTGTTTTGACGTGAATGCTAGCTTGGGAGGCTCAGACCGAGAACTAAGCTGAGGAAAACACCGCTACCACACGTAGACAGATTGGTTCCAGATGCTACAGTTTCGACCACCAGAAAGTGGGACAGTGTTGGACATACATCCAAGCACTGGCCACGTTCCAGATGCTACAGTTTCGACCACCAGAAAGTGGGACAGTGTTGGACATACATCCAAGCACTGGTGACGACGGCCTGTTCAGTTAGTTCAGGAATTGGGTAGCTACGCATTGAAGGCGATAGCTTTGATGCACGAGCATGGCTGACTGCGTGATTGGGACAGTGTCATTAACCGTTGGTGAGTTTAGTCTCGAGGTTCCCATTCAGAGAAGCAGCAGTTGTTGACCTGACTAAGTTTACTGGTTAGTGTTTTCATACTTCGTTGTCAGGTCTTACATGGTCCACCCCTCTGTCGGTTCCACCCAGTACATAGCTAGGAGAAAAGAGCTCTGCGAGACAGACGGTCCTCTGGTATTCTAATCAGCGTAACTTATGAAGTGTGAGTAATTCAGCTGCACTTCGCTGACCTGTCTGGTTAGACACGGTCCATGATTTTGAATGCAGCTTCATCTACTGTATGCATTAATTTAAAGCAATTGGTGGTTGTGGGTGGTTGCGGGATTTTGTAGAATGCACGCTCACATCTTCCACGTTTGACCAGCTGTCTTCATGTCCTGGCGCAATCATCCTGGTGAGTTCACACCAAGGGGGGAGGCAATGGACTCGAGTTCATTCGTAGTAGAGCTCATAGGCAGTGCATATCTTGGGCTGTGCTGGGGTTCGAACTCCGCACGCCTGACGTGCGAGGCGAGAGTGTAACCACTACGCCCGCAACCAACGCACGCCGGGCGCAACGTATTTTTTCACTTCTGCACACGTGAACAAGTTTGCGTTTGAGTGATGTGAGTGGACAGCCCGACGCCTCAAACGATGACCCAATAACATACCTTGGCTGTGTCCATTGTTCGGTTCACCAATCAGAACTTCCAAGTCAGGTGGCACCAAAGTAGCCTGAAACCTGCTGAACACTGTTTTGAGTGTCGGTGTTTGCGGAAGTTTTTTAGAATGCAAACTCACATCTCTCAGTCGTCCTCGTGTCCTGGCACAATCATTCTGGTGAGTTCACACCAAAAGGGGGGGAAGCACTGGCCTCGAGCTTCGCTCTTATTAGAGCTCATCAGTAGTGCATTATCTTCGCCGTGCTGGGGTTTGAACTCCGCGCACCAAACATGCGAGGTGCAAAGTGTAAAGTGCTACTGCAAGATTGGGTGGGCTCAAACCCTAGCCTCATGCTTGCGGATGAACCGATTGAGGTAGTAGACAAATTTGTTTACCTGGGCAGCTGTATCAGTCC
>NW_008751844.1:278066-279314 GCF_000715545.1 Opisthorchis viverrini
TCGTGCATCCAAGCTATTGCCTTCAATGCATAGCTCCTTTTCCAACCCCCTCACCACTTGACAGCCCACTGACAGTGCTGGATCTATGCCCCAATTTATCAGCTCCCGCCTGCAACGCGCAGCTACCTACCGCCACCCCCCAAACCATCGGTGAACGAAACTGCGGCAGCTACAACCACAGTAGGACGAGTACGCGGTTATTACAGCTGACAATGAATGATGATGCGAGGTGAACGTGTAACTACTATGCAACCAGCGTACACTGGACGCATCTGAATTTTCACGTCTGAACAGGCAAACATGTTCACGTTTGAGTGAGAATGAACGCGCGGAAACAGACAAAATCTTGCGAGGAAAAAGACTACCTGGGTGCATTCATTTTAAACGCACCCCCCCCCCATCCGTCCCGATTGTGCTGCCCAGCATTCAAGGAAAACCACAGTTTCAGCGTTTACCATTTAGAACAGATGTTTCATTATCGTCATCATAGACGGAATCTAACCGAAACCCGTTGCGCTAGAGTCTCCGTAAAATTCGTGTTAACTTTAAGAACAGTGTACCAGTTCAGAACCCATTGACGGTAAGTTTGGCTATTTTGCCGATTGTGAGTCGCACAGCGAGGCACCCAACCAAACGGATCGATGAACATTTGTGGACTCTCAAAGTCCATACAAAGGCTGTCGGCAAACAATCGCTTGAAAACTGGCACGCAGTAAACAAAGACACTGAAATACAAGAAAATGTCTGATATTCCTCTAAACAGCTAACAAGCCATCTCCAAAACGGAGGTACCAGGGATCAAACTATTCAACCCAACAATGTGTTCATACAAGATTCCAAGCATGCAGACTGCCCTGGCCAAGAACTAGGGTATCGCGAGCTTGAAAAGTATGAGTAATCAGACTGTTGTGTCCCAAAAACTGGTGCATCCTAGACTCAACCTGAATTATACCACCGTTTATAAGGTGTGTTGTTTTACGTATTGGTCTGCTGGGGCGCATCGAAAGCAGATTGGCTGCCTTAGTGTTCCACAGTCCGAACACACATCGTTCGCTCTGATAAAACGGCAGAGAAATGGGACTGAAAAATAACACAGTGACGAACATTAATGTTTTCGGGATCTCGTCATTCATTCAGTACATATCTAATGGTTAAAATAAGAGCGAAAAATGAAATACGCTACGAAGATTGGTTAGTGAAATGCAAAAACGTGGAGACACGAACGATTGGTTGTCTGCGCCTCCCCCC
>NW_008751844.1:280399-291432 GCF_000715545.1 Opisthorchis viverrini
GATATGTACTGACCTGATGACGAGATCCCGAAAACATTAATGTTCGTCACTGTGTTATTTTTCAAACCATGGGAATATTCAAGAAATGGGATTGACGTGCGAAATGTATATGCGTTCGGCAAATAGTTCGTATCAAGAGTAGGATGAAAAGCCCCGTGACCATTACGTAAGGGTAGAGTTATGGTTCAAAGTTCACACTGGCTATTCGAAAATGACTACGTACTAGCAACATGGCTCGAAACAGCTCAGTGGTTAAGGTGGCACGAACACCTGGGTAGAATCTCCGTGGTTAGAACCCAACAATGGCATCTCGACTACTGCTGTCTAAGCTTGGGTAACCTCTCGCGCTTCCTTAGGGTGGTATGGCACGGGAGAGGGTCTTACAGCTAAGCGATTAATGTGATTGGGCAACAAGGTAACAATGAATAATACTAGGCGAATTCACCTCGCAATTTCAGGAGACAATCGGTAAACAATCGGTAGTTTTTTTATTTGGACAACGTTTCGCTTTTCACACAAAAGCTTCAACAGGCCAAATGAACAGGTCACCAAACTTGCCAGGTTAGAAGACAGACGGGGAACCAACCAGTAAGTCCTCTTCAAACTAGAGTCGAGTTGAGTGTCAATTAACGGCTAGTGTGGGTGCCAAAAATTCTTGAATCGATAGGTTGGAGGGGTTCCAAATTAGTTCCGATCCCATATAAACCAGGGACATCGGAAGTCACTCGAAGAATTCTAAACACGGCTAACATAAGAGTAGCTTTCCAAAGGGGGAACACTCTGCGCTCTGCACTGGTGCAGTTGAAGGATCGCCTCCCGGTAAACAGAACCAGGGACTGTGTCTACAAAACTAAGTGTAATGACTGCACCAAGGTCTATATAGGACAGACGGCCAGGGAACCAAACATAAGAGTCGGAGAGCACAGTAGAAAAATAAACGGGCTGCCGAGAAACGTATATGAATATCAAGCATTACTGGCAATTGCGGAACACACACTGAACACGGGACAAAAAATAGACTTAGAAAATGTTGCGGTTTTGAGGCGAGGACTACGGTACAAGTCACAGACTGATAGCCGAGGCGATAGAATTCACCAGTGTTAACAGAAATCGTTCAGCTGTAGCACCCTTCCGGTGCCTAACTGCCATGCCACCGGAAGGAAGCACGCGGACTGAGATGCTGCCAGGTTGCCCGAGCCCAGACAAGGGAAGTTGAGAGGCAGAGGTCGGGTTCGAACCACGGACCTTCCGGTCAGTAAATTCGCGCTCTAACGACTTGGGAGATGGCCCAAGTGGTTAACAGAATAGAAGGCGTGGAATTGAAAAGCGTGTGGAGAACGGTCTTGGGTCAATGGAGCTAACACGTGTTGGTATGCGATTATCAGAGGGAAGAGTAGTCATCATCTGGATTCCACCTAACCTTACGTCGCAACACTCACATGCCCACGAAGATCAAGGAAAATCTACCAGAGGCACCGGAAGTGAATCATCAAGTGAAGCACCCTGAAGTGGAAGATTAAGAAACAAAAAGCGATCAGGACTAATCTGAAACTCCTCCTACCCATCAATTCAAGATTTTGACAACCACACTAGCCGTCAAGAGCCGTTAATTGACACTCAAGGCTGATCTGGTGTATTGATCTGAAGAGGACTTACTGATTAGTTTGGATACCACAGACACGCACCAAGTGTGAGTCGGGCATACCGCAAACAAGTCTCCATTCCAAATGTGCATGAACGTTTATCTTAATGCCTTAAATTCAAAACATGATGCTGAAAAAGGTTCTAACCACTCACGAAACATGAAGTGCCAGACAGAATCCCTTAATGTCGTTTTGTCGGTAGCAGCACACACCGCATACTCACAAACAATACGATAAAATGGAGTTGATGCGTACGAGGTAAAAGCAATGTTGAATCAAGTCCACCCATTCAGCCGAATCAGGATAAAGGTAAATTGGATATCAAACACCTCCGAGGCTGGTTTATCAACACCACTAATATGAACTTCATTGCTGACGAGTGACCACATGGGGCGAGATGGTTCAGGTTGTTAGAGTGCGAATTGACTGACCGTAAGGTCCGTGATTCGAACTCTCTGCGTTTCGACTTTCCCTGTCTAGGCTTGAGCAACCTGGCAGTATCCCAGCTCTCGTGCTTCCTTCGGGTGGCATGGTAGCTACTTCCTTCGACTGACCATATCACAGTAGAGTGAAACCACAAGCCCATTACTAAGGACAGTGTAAACAAAAGATGAACTTCTGTTTGTTGGTTTTATTCGTTACCCAGATTGAGAAGTGTCCCTGATCTATGCATCGGTCTCAACGAAGAAAATGGATTACAGCTGCAGGTTCAGCAATATATCACTCATGTTGAAAAAACTGACGGAGGTGTACTGTTGGACATGGTATGTTTTGCGCGCAAGAGAGCACGGTGAGTCATGGGGTGTGTTTTGTGGCCAACAGTCAGTCCTTTTCTGAGGTGCATGCAGGAAGTCATTTTGTTGGGAAATAGCTTGCAGCAGTTGCAACTCTCCCACTAACATAACCACAGAATGAGTTCTTATGACTCCGTTACAAAATGTCCTCATCAAAGTCGAGGCACCACCCAGTCCAGATTGTTGCGGCACATTTAGCACGGTGGGCTTGTCTTTGAATTCCGAGAACCAGTTGGCGCCCAAAGGAGCCAACAGAAAAGCCCTGTAGAGTCCTCTAAGTTATTCCGTAACACTTAGAACACAGCACAGCATCCCCCAAGAAGGCGGATTTCCACTGGGACAATATTCTATTGGCATGGTTTTTTTTTATCACGACCCTCTCGGAAGAGAGAACTCTCACTGAGCAGAGCAGGACCCTCTGAGTAGCACAATGAAGACATAGTGCTATTAATAAATATGTACTAGTCGACTATCACGCTAACCGAGCAATTTCACAAGCCCTGTTGCCACGCCAAATCAGTGGGCCCTGCTTGATCTGACTGAACTGACGGAACTGGGCTTGACCGATGACCTAGCCTAGGATATGTGCGTGATGCTAATTTCCGGAGCACGGGGGATAGCGGTTTACTGGGGCGGTCGGAATTACTTGCTCGTAATGGTCCCGCTGTGAGACGGCTGGAGACTATCAAGTTGCACGGGAACATTTAGGTCGCGAACAAACAAGAACACAAGCAAAGTCAAATAGCTCATAAGAGACCCACAAATCCTAACTGAAACAACGCTGTTTCCGTGCACATCGAACAAGTTTGTCCCGAGGTCGCCTCACTTTACTGCAATTTTGCTCAGCATACGGAGCTATATTTTGATGTAAAACGTCCTGTCAACTATTTGTGTCAATTCCATCACGTTTCTCACAAGCTAAATGGCGGTAAAATACCCGAAGGGCACCAAATTCAGCAGTTCCCCACATAACCACGGACGCTCCAGAGGGCAACTCAACATCGGGCTGCGAAATGAAACGTACTGGGAAATAGATGGATCTAGCGAATCAAGCCAGTTGTCACTATAGTGAAGACATTTGCCGTGCCGGGATTTTAATGTCTATTCACACTTGGCAGCAACTTACCATCAATGAAGCCAGACAAATCCCGTCCACCTCGATAAACCCAACCGTAGATGTCCTCGAATTTGTCAATCGACCCAGTAGGAAAGCTGTTGACTACAGCTTGACACAGTTCGAACAATTTGCCCCGTTCGTGACATTTGGCATGAATGAAAATATCACCTCCTGGATTAGAGATAGGGCGAGAGAAAGGAGAGGAGGATGTAGTTTCCCGCAGTCTGGTTCAAGATTGAAAAAAAATAGAGCGAATGCCTGAACTCGCAACGATTTCCGCAGTGTCGTCATCTGCCTACCCCACACGAATAGGTTAAATGCAGCATCGGGGGAGGTATTTATAAGGAGGACGCCATCTAAACCAGCCAGTTGCCTTGTCCAAAGTGAATCACTTGTTCGTAAATGAGGAACCATGATGGTGATTCATGTAACTCCAGTTCGACGAGACAACCCAAAAAAGCAGCTGAACCAGATAGTATGGAGAAAGCAGGTTCAGTGGCGGTGATGTTTGGTTAAATGTCATCAGCAAAAAAAGCACCCTTACAGTCGAGTTCGAGGGTGTACATTCAGTAAAGGGAGACTAATTGACTAGGGGACCCGTGTTTGAAATCCCGCCTGGCTTTTTGACTGTTTTCGAGAGCATTTCAGCAATTATATCTTGTTTGTGCCTCAAAATTAGTCACCGACAAGCTGTCAAAGCTGTGTGGTCTGACCAGTTTGCTTGAAGTCCTCATAAGGGCGTATTGTGGTAATCAAACCAAAAGGGAGACAGGAGGTCTGTTGCTTCGCCTTGCGGGTGAACTCACTTTGGGGGAGTTTAATCATGGTTGACGATCAAAGCAGTTACGCATTATCAAGGAGACGCTCTAGAGAAGGGGTACCGTACCTTGACCGCATGAAAGTGAGATGGACATTTCTGCTGTATCCTCTCACTTACCAAGTGGGGGCCCTCGCCCTCGAAAGCTGAATGAACTTCGACTATGATAAGCAAGGTACATTTCTTCCATCAAAAGCTCTTTTGAAAGTCCTTGCCATGTTCTATGACATTCCAATCAACTGCATGACAGAAAAATGTAGTTCCATATCGTTGGAATGACTAGTTCAACAGAGTAGAGGACAGTTTGGGATTTATAACAGATGCAACTCCTTAAGTGATGTGTAGACAGATTCTTAGAGTCTCAGGGAAATCTACAGGTTCATGAAATCCAGATATTTACAGGATAAAAAGCCAAGTCATGAGGCCCAGAGTGGCAAATCATGAGGCACTGAGGAGCCCAGGGCGCGCCACGTACGTGTGAACTAATTGTCGCATAAGAAGATACGAGTTTCCGAGGCCAATACTGTAGCAACTGAATGACTGCTCCGTTTCACTGGGATTAATGAGCTATCAACTAAATCAGAACTTCCTCAGCTACATATTCCCTAATCTCCGTAGGCGACTTTCCTTGATAACCGGCACCGTTGGTCATTGTTCACAAAAAATGTGTTTAGCGGAAAAGAGTAAAACTGCCGAGTAATTTGGTTTCCCCACTCGTGCTGACGTTTTGTCTAGCAGAGAGTATACAATTTTATCTCACCTGAAAATAAGGTAGAATCACCAGTCCGGGAAATTAAAATGTCCCTAAATGTGGGGTTCCCTTTCCTCCAGGGGTTTGTGGATACACTTCTTCAGGAACGAATTGAGTGAGTAACGAATTTGGCGCTTCCCCACTGGGCCCACGTAACACAGAGGTTAACATCTCGGACTCCCGTTTCGGTGACCAGGGACCGAATCCCTGTACGGGCGTCACCAAATTGGCTACCCATTCTCGTGCACACGCGTCGCCCTGTTAGTAGGAGACGTTTTAATCAGAAAGATATCTATTTCGTATTTTCTGAGACGATTGTGGGCATCTGTTACGAATAACTTAACCACTCGTCTGCCATACTGTCTTGCTAGAGACCCGCCTTCAGATGGTCTAGTGCCGGTATGTGATGGGTGGAAGCACGTTCCTACGTAGACATTCATGGAGGAAGTGTAATTGTTCGCGTGTAGAGGCTTGTCGGCAGCCGAAGTTTTCCCACCGACGAGTTTCTTTGAGCGTTGTACGCTCGAGTTGGTTTTCTAAAGAGAAAAATGTTGGTAATTCAGGTAGCGTAGATGGTCGTTGGCTTGTTCGCTGAGCTGTGCGATTCGATTGCAAACGTTTCACCACCAACCGAGGCACAGCCACTAACCCACCGCTACGCACCACTACGCTCCCCATTACCACACTGATGATGCCACCTTGATTGGTGATGAAACGATTGCAATCGAATTGCCCAGGTCAGCGAACAAGCCAACGACCAGAAAGACATCTATTCAGACGGCTTTGAGTTATTGCTATCCAGGCTGAATTATGTTTGTTCGAATTGCCGTGCTGCTTCAGAAAATTTGATATGACTGGAGGCGCTCGTTCGAGAATTTTGCTTGTTCTTCCACACGGAACTTGTACTTAACGCCGGTAAACAGTTGATTTCGGTTTAAAGTCGTATTGCAAGTACTTCCATGTAAGACATATGGTTGGCGAATGCCAGTCCTTCATTCCAATAACCAACTGTGTCCGCGGTCACCATGCGTATCACTGCATATCAGTTGACCGCAGATGTCACAAAGAGATTCGAACCTTATAAACCAGACACTGGGACAGATGGGTTCTTAACCTTGATCGTTTTTCTACTGGAAGATCATTCTTGGTGGAGTCAGACCGGTTATGGGACCAAAACTTAAGGCATTTGATTTTGTGACAGTTGGTGGAAGTTCTTATATGGAGTGGTACCCTTTCGGGAGGTTGGCTCAAGCAGCCCTGAACAACAATTGATTACTTGTCGAGATACAATGTGCATTTACTGTCGGTTTTTGACGAATCAAAAAAGAGCAGTTTCTCAGTCAAATGACACAAATTCGGTTATTTTGTGCACTCGAAGTTAGCCGCCTACATAAAGCCAGATTCGAGGGAAAAAACAGCTGGGAAAGGGTGGTAATGGACAGGTCAGGAGAAAAAAAGCCACGTAGGATACAACAACTTCCGAAGAAGGTGAAATAGACCACGAGTGAGCTGGTCTCATTGAGGTTAGGTGAGACTAGCCACAGTCTGAATACCCAGATAGATTGAAAAGAAGCTGTGTAATGACTTCAAACCGAACACAGTGCAGTGGACTACGATTAGGCCGTTGGTTAGCGCATCTGCAACTATCAGATGGATTCAGCCAGATCTTTGTAATCAGTAAGCTATGCCTAGTCTCGCCCTAACTTACTAGGACTGGTGATTTCCATGAAATGTGTTCACTCGTTCCCTCTTTCTCTGTCCGTTTTCCCATGTCACGCGCCTCAAAACTCTAATTACATGTTTGATTTGTTTTAGCTTGAATGTGGATGTCTGTAGGCGGGTGACTGAAAGCAGACAAGCTAACCAAATCCACTATGTTCCACCGGAAAATTGTTTTTTTTTCTTGCTATCCACTATGACCGGAAAATTGTTTTTTTTCTTGCTTTGCCAGAATTCATGAAGAGACTGATCGCATGACGCTGTTGGACTCCAACACATACATGAAGGATACCCAGAACAACTAACCTGTGCTTGGCAAATCACCCAACGGTCCAGTACGATACCGATATGGATAGGGAGCCAGTCCGGATGGTTTGGCATTCGGCTTCAACCGGTCGAGAAATTCCGGTCCGAATCCGACACCAAACCATATTTCATCAGATTCATCCCGCATACTAGGTGGACAGATTGTATCAACATGTTGCTGGATCGGTCGGCGAAATATTGAAAAACAATGGGAAAGAAGGGAGGGATTTGAATCAAGAAAACCCAGTAAACTGCACGTAAGTTCAGGTACTAGTTTTGAAGTAGATCTGCCGCAGAATAATAATAATAATAATAATAATCGTTCATTGTAACTCTGTCGGTGCATGCCTGCAGTGCCATTCGAAGGAAGCACAAGGTCGGATGAACCGCCACCAGACTTCACAGAGATACTGCATGCTAAACAACAGTCAATCGCTCCAACCAGCTGCTTAAAGCACTAAAACTGAGTGACAACTCGATGTTTAACAGAGGCTACAAGTACGCAATTCCGCAAGAGAACACAGAATTCAGCTTACTCACTCGTCACCAAAATATACTGAGCAAATCGCCGATAGGATTTAACTTATGAAATTTTCACACATCAATCAGGACTCTATCAGGAACCATTAAAGACAGGGAAGGTTCTACCGAGAAACCTATTGTCACGGCAAAGTGCTGCGATAGCTGAACTTTAGTCAACCAATTCAAAGGGTTGCTTAAGGGTACAAAAACTCGTAACAATCGCTGTCGACCGCAAATAAATCGATTAGATTGGAGAAAAATAAGGCGAGCGCAAATATTTGACCCTCCGAGTTTCGGACACCTGGTCGACTTTAGGAAGTACCATTCGGAACCTTAGGATGGCCCAAATCCTGAAAGCGAAATGCTGCACTCTCTCATCGAATCTTGAATAGGGTTCCAGAACCCTACCAACCAAACAACCAACTGCCTACTTATTGACTCACTCACCTGCAACTGCCCGACTGCTTTCAGACAAGCCTGGGTCGATGCACCTGGTTTGAGATGAATCGTTAAAAACAATGCATGATTCTTTGTGTCAGTGATGACCTATGGAGGCAGTTTTAGAAAAAACGGAAGTACCACATACTGATCCCTGTGGGTCGACCTTAGCAGCACAATGTGCTAGGAGAGGGAAAGCGTGATTCGAAAGAAATGTCGTGGGAGTGTGGTTCATGTAGGTGTAGGCAACACCAGCCAAGCCCGTGGTGCTCAAAGCAACACATACCATACGGCCGGTGGAGCGACTACCAACTCCTGAATTTGGAGAGAGAATTATGGTTACCAGTTAATTGTAGTCACTCACGTCGAACGAAAGGGGTCAGAAACTTGGCGAAATTCATTGTGCCTCTATTGCAAGCGATATCTGAAATAAAAGGCGAAACACAATCAATAGTTACGGCTTGTGATCATCCCATTTGACTAGCAACGTATGGGTTAGAACGCTGCAGACAAAACACATTTTCGTAGCCCCGCTGTTTTGCTGTGTTGGAGCATAGATCGATGGGCCTGGTGGCGGATCCATTCCTTTCACGCGGCGATCGGTCATGGAATGGAAGCCAGTAACTGTAGCACTAATGATGCGTAAGCGCGATCGCGTAGATCCAGCGCCAGCTCAAGTGTCAGATGAGCAATATGCAGTAGAGATCGGCTGATCGACACCGACCAACAATACTGAATTGATATCGAAACTGTAGACTGTTTCAGATGCAATACAACGGCAAGAAACCAATGACAGGAAATGATTTGCAACAAAGTATGCCCCAGTAACCTCTAACAAAGGTTGTCAAGCGCTCGTGGCGCATTTCAAGTGCCTTCTGGGTAGTAAGTATCTCTTGGGATCGGAAGTACAGGAGTATAAGTCTTGGTAAGACCCTGCAGCAGTGATGGATGCCTGGAACGTATGAGCGATCGGTGTGACCATGAGAAGCACAAACGCCCAACCACACTACGAATGCGTCCAGGAAGACTAGGAGGCGGCTGAGAGGATAAGCACTCTCTACGCAATGGAAACACGAAACGGGCCTCGAGAGGATGGTATATGTAAACTATTTGCATTCCCTCAACTCCAATTTCTTTTCAGCAGAAATGACGATGAAACTAATGCAGATGAAGGCAAGTAGAAAAGAGGTTTAAAAAATCCGACCAACTAAAAAACACAAAGAACTGACGAAGTTATGTTTAGAGAATGACTTAGAAAATGGGCTCACTGAATGGTTTTCAAGGTTTTTCAGACGATTTCTTCGGTGTCCTTGGTATCTGAAGCAACATGCGCACAGAGTACTACGAAGGGGTCAGCATTTAATATGGAGGCACCTAGGACGGTCGTTCGTAGGCTACCATCTTATTCTCCTGAGCCGGTAAGTGTTATCAGAAAGTTCGCATGTCCGTGCAAGAAGACTGGAGGTAACTTACAAAATGACTGGAAAAAGTCGTGAAGTATGAAGCATGGTATGCAACTGTTAGTGAGTAGAAGTCCAAGAAAATTACTCAAATGGGCAACTCCCAAGCTTCCGAGTTGACTCAAGCCACCACAAACTCGTCCAGCTGTAACATCCCTTCGGTGCCTAGTTGCCATGCCACCCAAAGTAAGCACGAGGACTGGGATACTGCCAGATTGCCCAAGCCCAGACAGGGGAAGTCGATAGGCGGAGGTTGGGTTCGAACGACGGACCTTGCGGTCATCGCGCTGCAACCACTGAGTCATCTCACCCCTAGTTGGTGTCCAAACCATCCACAATGAAAGTACCTTCCGTTTTCTCGCAGAACCTGCAGGCCACGAGTTCGTCTCCTATTTCACCAACTGCCTACCTAGTTTGTCGCTTTCCCTATCCGAGTGCCTGGCCGCCAAGGTGACGCTGCTCAAACCTATATATCAGATTAGGTTGTGACCTTAATTTCCGTTGGTTCTGCTGACCACTATTTTATTCATTATGCCCACAAGCTTCCTCTCTTAAAACCCACATTTTCGTCCCGTCGTACATTCTAGAGAAACCATTCTAGTGACCAAGATGGTACGTCTCTATTTTTTAGCAGTTATCCGTTAGAGTGGTCTTCTAGTTTTTTTTGCATAAAAAACTCGGGTGTCCTCTCCTTGTTTGCCTGAGCCTATTCATCCTATATCTTTTCAAAACAAGGGAACGATGAATATACAAATGATCTTCCCATTCGTACCCACTCCATATAGCTCAGTGGTTGTGCCTTCTTCAAACGACATGTCAGCGAGGCATTTTGAGTGTTCGAGAAGTGATCTTTATGGCAGTCTGGTAGGACGTATACAACTACCAAGGCAGATGAATTCATCCAACACTGACCCGTAAACACAAGTGGTGTGTTTTGATCGCACTCAACTTAGTGGTTAGGGTGCGAAACTGTTGATCAGAAGTTCTGTAATTCAAACCCAAACCTGGCTTTCCAACTGTTCTAAATTTGAGCAACTGGACAGTATCTCAGCTCTCATGCTTCCGTTACATTGCACAGGAGCCACATGACTCCCAAAATACGAAATATTATCATACCACATAGGCCGTCACGTAGTGCCATCATCTGGGGCACCTTACTTGCTGCGTACGACAGGGCGGGTAAACCGCAATCCACAACGTGGTCCGTGGTTCAAACCCGACCTCTGCCTCTCGATCTCTCCTGTCTAGGCTTGGGCAACCTGACAGTATTTCAGCCCTCATATTTCTTTCAAGGTGCATGGCAGCTGGACACCGCAAGTGTTACAGCTGAATTCAAACCCGATGCCTCTCGATCTCTCCTGTCTAGGCTTGGGCAACCTGACAGTATTTCAGCCCTCATATTTCTTTCAAGGTGCATGGCAGGCAGCCACCGCAAGTGTTACAGCTGAATGATTGATTGATTGATT
>NW_008751844.1:293949-338755 GCF_000715545.1 Opisthorchis viverrini
GGCATTACTGTCTCATTCCTGATGCGGCTGCGCACAGCAGGTGCTTTTTGAGCAGCACCGGGCTCTTTGGTTTTAAAAGTATTTCGACCGTATTGGATAATGCGCCGGCGGTCACGGTCAACCATTGGGCGATCGAAGTGTGCGATTTTGGGGCCGACCTTTTCTAACCCGTCCTTCCTCGGGGGAAGGCAGCATCGCTGCTTCCATAAATATGGACATGCTGGTCGCCTGGGGGAAACACCTTACTGCCTTCACACTCCTGTCGCAGAGGACGGTACGACTTTACCTCCAGACCGCCTCATAGCACGATTACTCGTAGTACGGGGTCTCGTTGCTCTTGGTCTGGCTGCTCCCCTTTGGCCTTCCTGGCATGGTTGCACCTTGTGGAACGACGTTCCAGCCAGTGTAGCCCGCGGGATCATTGCAGCACTGGAGCCCGACCACCACGTCAAGGTGGCAGCTTTAGGTCTCCCCTTGTACGCCCATCTGTCAGGATTAATGATTCCGTTCGTCTCGCATCGGTCCTGTCCGCAATATCTGCACACCAGCCGGCGCCGACAGCCTCAGGCATCTAGATGTCAGTCTTCAGGCCTCGACGCCTACTCTATCTGACTGCTTTTAATCTACGCACTCTGGAGCAAGCGAGATGACAAACTGTACTTGTTCTCACACTGGATAGGTTTGACACCGATGTGATCAAAAACAAGAATTCAAGTTGCAAGCACGGTAGTTGAGCTAACTGCTCCATCACTCTCCACTCGCTTCCAGCTGCGCACCTCTGGCTGCTGGATCAGGATGAACGAGCTAGTATTGTCACCAGACCGAGGAATCCATGCCTGACTGATAACCAGTTGATAGTCGTATATGTGCGGTTCATGTGGCAGCGTTTGTGAAGGAGTCTTGTAAGCGGAAAGTTGATCGCTGTCTGCTTAGCTTGACTACGTACGCCCCAAACTGTAGCCCTGAAACCATCAAAAGTAACGTTCATGACATCTTGAGTGCCCTGTTATGACGGGCTAAAAGCTCAGATATCACTGTGGTTGCCGGAAATCCGAATGTACAACTGGGTATAATTGGCGAACCTGAGAATCAATTAGGTGGTCAAATTGGATTGGAACTGATGAACAGACAATGGCAAACGACTACT
The DNA here is from genome assembly GCF_000715545.1 of Opisthorchis viverrini. Taxonomy (NCBI): domain Eukaryota; kingdom Metazoa; phylum Platyhelminthes; class Trematoda; order Opisthorchiida; family Opisthorchiidae; genus Opisthorchis; species Opisthorchis viverrini. The sequence goes on from NW_008751844.1 coordinate 295,097, forward strand.
TCAGCAATGTGCTGACCCCAGACTGCTTTCATGCAATACGAACTTCCGATATAATCGATTTCGTCTGATCACATGGTGTCCTACAACATGGTGTCCTCACATCACCATTAGTTGCCAATGGCGCGGATCAATAACTAACTGCCGCTCGTTATGAAACACTTGTGTGAATCCTGACCACTTCTCTCTCCAGGGAAACGTAAGGGATATACTAGCTTATGCTGAAGTTTAACAAATTTATCCGAATCGTCTTCTGGACACCCTTCCAGAATAAAACCAAAGATCAACTCATCCAGGCTGTAGCACATGTTTGGCTTGGAAATGCGAAGAACTCTGAGGACGAACAGTAAAAGGACTTGAATCCACGAAGGGTTCTCAAGAGCGCGCAAGGCCGATGAAGTCTCCCCGCGGGTTCATTAAAATCTGGGTGTCCGAACGTGTTTTGCATCATGTAGGCACGTGACCCCCAGTCCGTAGTGACGGCAGCGGGGCACCCGTACTGGGTAACCCACGGTTCAACGAAGTACTGCCGACAATCTCCGCGGGGCAGTCTCGTAGAGTGACAGACTCTGGGCACTGTGTGAAACGGTAGGTAATGTGCTAGTGCCAAAGCGAACCTTTTATGTGACGCCGGACTTTGCTGCACTGGCATCGGAGACAAGTCTGGTAGAGCGTAACTCCTGGTTCCTGTCATATAAAACATTCATCACCGTCAGCAGAGAGCAACATCATTGTTGACACAGACGCTTGACTACCGTACGGCCGCGAAGTTTGTCTACTGATGTTTAAAGACAGAGTGAAAAGAATAGAAAAGGGTGGGCAAGAGAGGAAATCTAGTGCTGGTCTATGTCAAGCATTCTAAGATGCCTACACATCCATGCCCACACTCACACTAACTGAGAAGAAACTGGTAGCACGAACGCTACTGGCATCGATCACCCCAGCCATGCGCAGGAGGGGTCACGGCGACCTCATCCCGGAAGGTATACACCACTAACAAAACCCAAACTCTCCGTAATCTCTTTCACATCCTTCTGCTGACTCATATGTTGTCCATCTCGCGGTTTGTCCCACTCTGAAGATAATAGCTGTAGACGATGTTTAGGCATGTGTAGCACATGACCGAGCCACCGCAGTTGAGGTTGCTGGATGTTTTCCGCGATTGAAGTACCCACTGCACAATGAAATGCCCTTTGTCCGAATAGCTAGTTACAAATTCCTTGACGCCATCCGACAACGGTAACATTTCTAAGGAGTTGGTAGTCAAAAACTTGGAGACGCCTCACCTTATCTGTCCTCTGAGGCCATGTCCCGCAGCCATACAGCAACAAAGCATCTACTGTAGCCTGGTACATGCGACCCTTGAGACCCAGTGATATGCTTTTTTGACGTCACAAGTGCTCAAACTAGCAAGTTTTTGAGATTCTTTCACTGAATTCATAAGACACGTGTCCGTCAGAGCTAAAACAACTACCGATGTATGTAGCATTCTCCATAATCTTCTGTGATTCTCTTTGAAGAGCAAGGTGTTGTTGAGAGACTATGAAGTAGTCAATAACGTGTACGCGAACCGTTGGGGGAGCAGATCTACGCGGCGGGAGAAGGGCAGAAAAGCGGAGCTTATCACGCCTATCGAAACACCACACGCAATAGTTGATCCAGATGACGATAGTGGAATGGCTAAGGTTCGGATTAAGGAGTGACAAAGTTGAGCCAATTCGGCATCCAAGGTCTCGGTAGCGAGGTCCTCAGTCAGTGTATTGAAAACGTCCACTCGAGAACATACATCAACGAAATTATTGGACTCACTCTAGCTGTGACCTTTATCGGCCGTAAACTGTACAGTATGGATTGGGTGATGAGAATTACGGAGAAATCTGGGGGCTCTTTGGAGAACGAATGATGGCGATTTGGATCATGTGTTCGAACTCGGCTATGGCCACGCACAAATTACCGGGTGCGATTCAGCATATTTGGCACCGAGCCGGTGGATCTCTGGTGGCAATATGGCGGGTGATATTGATTGTGACAGGCGTTTATTCATTCAAGGAGCGAAACCAGCTCCGGGTACTCTCACAGAAGGCGATCAGAGTCAATAGACACATTAATTAAATGGAAAACTGAACCGAATGAAGAGGAGTCTCACGACACGCTCCAGAACTTTAGGTTGGTTGCCCGATCGGTCAACACGCATAGACGTGTGTCAGATAGCAGGTCGAAGTGCCGAAGAAACTCAGTGCTCGATATAGGAAACCGGATATCGGTAGCCACGACGGCCGAAATAAATTTTACATCGAAAAAGAGGCTGCTAAATCTGGTGCTGTTGGCCTCAATTAATACTGGGTAATTGAATTTATCTTCCTTGCTTTTGAAAAGTAAACTGGCCTCGGCTACGTTTCGGCCAAGTATTTACGCAGCGAAATCCTGTTCCTCACGTATAACAGTCGACGATGACGAACGCCAGTGATGGGGGTCGCGAACACGTATCAGCCATCTAGCTTCACCGGAGTGAGCAGTGACTGCATGGTGGCCGACATTGCCAAGCTGCGTCACTGAAGCGTGCGTGGTACCAGCACAATCAAAACGCGTTGATAATGGAACGGGATCATATAGCCGCTGTCATCAATCCAGACAAGTCACGTCTTGTCTGGTGATGCACGTTGTGAGATGTGGAACAAAACGAAGCGCGAGGGAGACAGGGTGTCATCAATCCAGACAAGTCACGTCTTGTCTGGTGATGCACGTTGTGAGATGTGGAACAAAACGAAGCGCGAGGGAGACAGTGGATGCAGACGCACTAATCAGATTGGGAAACCGCTACACCCACATCCCGTAAACGTTTGATGATATCATCGGCCAAGCCTGCCCGGGAAGAGAGCGCTTGGTATTCGACAAGGGCTACTAAGTTCTGGATCTTTTGCCCGAGGCGATCAATGAGCATTGCGGAAGTTCATCTGTCACCAAGGTGAAGGACTCCTCACACATAAAAAAATCGTTCAGCTGTGGCACCCTTTCGGTGCCTAACTGCCATGCCACCCGAAGGTTGCACGAGGGCTGGGATACTGCCAGGTTGCCCAAGCCTAGACAGGGGAAGTCGAGAGGCAGAGGGCGGATTCGAACCACGATCGGTAATTTCGCGCTCTAACCACTTCGGCCGTCTCGCTCCTCACACATATGCTTGAGGGAATTCAAATTGTGACGATTTTCTCTGAATGTTGATTTGGCGCCTCATATCTGCTGATTTCCCGATAACAAAACAAACTTCGCGAAGCTGCGAAATCACCTACCTCGGAGTCTCTAAGACCAGTTGGCTGAATTGATGACGACCCGCTCTAAATATACAATTGCCAAACTTTGTCTTCAGGTGTACGAGCCACAGGAGCGTGCGCATGTCGGAAAAAGGAACGATGTAAGCATGACTTGCACCACTCTCTTGGGTGCCCGGCTGATATCTTTAAGGATAAATAAATCATCGGACAATTGAAAGGAACGCTAACTAAATAAATGAGGCGAAACTCACGGGATATGGGCAGAAATTCGAAAAGAGCGGACTTTCGCGGGCCCAAAAATTTCGGACGCCAGTGTAGCAATACCACTGCATTAGTTCATTTTCTGGTCTGAGTGTCTCCTGGTGTGAGGAACGAAATATTGACAACATAATAAACGTTGATCGTAGTTTTGTATCCATGGCGTGATTCCCAGGGGACGATTCATGTCTTTCACATGGCAAAGGACTTTTACACTTACGGCTTCACGGGCCGATACACAGGATTGAGGCCTCTGCCCAAGTTTCCCAGGTCGGTTTGGTTCTTGTCGTTTCGCGATTATCCATCACCTGAGAAGCAAGAGTGGAAAATGGTGTGGTACTACTCTTAAAACTCTCAGCGCGGGGCAGTTTGCCTACCAGCACCAGGACTCGCATAAATAAGCGTCTAGTAATGGTTTGACCTCGGTTCTAGAGGGAGCGTGGACAAACGTCGGAGGAAGTTTGGTGGTGGTCTGGCTACCCAGTAAGTTAGTTTACCAGAAGTGTGTGGAAAAGAAATAAAAATAATAACGCTAGGTTGGGTATACAAAAATAAAGAGGTCAGATGGAACAGACTCACAAACAATTGTTCTCTTAAAAATAGTTCGTCATTGGCCCGGGTCAACGAATAAACAATAATACAATTATGTTGGTCCAGAGGTCTTCTTCTGAACGGTTCCCACAAATAATAGATCCCGAAGATTGTCTGAAGTGTTTTGATACCAGATTTAGCGCGTGAGACTCCCGAATGAACGTTGCAAGCGCGAGGGACATCAGAAGAGAGAGTCAAACCACGTGACCATGCTTTATTCTGTGAAACTGTACAAGTGCGTGTTTTTGTAGTTTTTTGTATTCAAACAAAAACGATTATGCAATTGATGAAATGCGTAGTGTTATAATGGAAGCAAAATAAAGGTACAGAACGCCACAGTTACGCAGCCACTACCCAAAATGAAAAAAATTTTGAATTTTGAATGTGTGCTCTCTGAGCTTGAAAATCTTCTTAACATGTCCCCGCCATGTGTTTGCTGGAACAACGGTAAAACAAACTTTTGTTCAGACCCTGTTCAAACAGGGAATAAATAAGAATCAGGTCCCCTCGGAGGCGACGATACTCCAGGGAAAAGGGGTCAAACATCGTCAGACGCGTTTCGTATTCCACGAATTTTAGGCCGGCAACCATTTTCGTAGTGGCTCGCTGGACACGCCCAATGAGAGTGACGTATTTTGTTCGTCCTAACTAGACAACTTGGTTGACATGTTCAAGGAGCGGCGTTAAGTAGGCCCCATACTGTATCTGGAATTCCACGCGGGTAATACGGAAAAAGGTGCGCCGAATCATCCGTAGCAAGCGAATACCTTTTGGGCTGATTTCTCATGGTGCACTGAGAATGATAGGTCTGAAGAGATCCAGATAGCTTAACCCTTTTGGCGTCTAACCTCACGGTGTCTTCTGGTCCTTTCTCAACATGCATGACAAAGGCATGTGCTGAATCTCCTCCAAATGACATGTGGATGCACTTTTCGTCATTCAGAGGAAGGTGCCAGTCCGACGACCACTGTTTTGCAGCGTCTACATTCATTTGGAGGGCACCGGCGTTGAAACTCCAGGATTTCATATCATCCACAAAAAGAAAACATGAAATTGCACGAACATATTGACGGCTGTTGACGCATATCAGGATCAGCCGTGGCCCCAGAACGGAGCATTTTCTGCCCCCGTCAATGGAGACGGAGACAGTAGAAGCGTAGGTCGAGCCTACCTTCACTCGGAACGATCGATCTGACAGGAGCGCCTTAAAATTCAAGAAAATGTCTGAGGATATTCAGGTTTCTAAATTTCGTGCATATGAGACGTTTACTTTCCTATCAAATAGTCTGCAACTACTAAGTTGGTGTTCTCTGATGAACGACTTCGCGGTGAAGGGTCTTCCTGCTTACGGCGGTAGTCATCCCCGTAATCGTTATGGGCACCCCATCATTGTCAGCGTTCCTGACGCGGTGAAATTATCACATAATCTGTTCGACGAGTATTTGTGAAGATCAGGTGTGGACACGCAGATTTCAAGAAGAAGGTCGTTGACAAAAAGGTGCTTTCTGAAAATCTTAGCCTTAGGACCAGTATTATTCATTCTTCGAACAGCGAAGCTTGGGTTTAGACGGTCAAATGCGTATTGAAATACACACCACAAAACAAAGGGAACCGTTTTGCAGGCACACCCAAGCCGGCTAATACAATGGAACCCCGTGGGTTAATTTCAGTGATGTTAAGCGATAGGAATGGATATCCACAAAACAAAGCACAGTCGCAAAGAATACCATCCACGTAGTTACCACGTAATGACCACTTCTGGAACCCAAGCTTACAAATAATGGCAAAATTTACTCTTTACTGGTAGGCTGCATACCGCTAGGCACGATTATAATTACACAAACAAAATGGAATTAGCAGACACCAGCTGCGGGCACCAAGCAATGCGTGGAAGTGAGGCCGTTGTAAAGCTATACAAGATCTAACACAAAATTTTTTGCAAAAATCGGCATAGTTTTATTTAGTGGACATCCGGGTTGGCTGAATACAGATGGATTGGTGCAAAACAAGAAAACTTCAGGGTTAGGGGAAAAGCAAACGTTGGAATGATGCAGGTAGTATCACTAAGACATTCTAACAAAAGATTGGTGGTTTTCTGACAAAAATTGAAAACCGTCGCAAGAATGGGAGGATCCTAGTCTGCTGAAACATCAGCCGACACAACGGGCTGCAAACTGAGGTCGCTGCTTAAGATTACTGGGGCAGGCGAAGTGTTGGCATCAAATGGAACCGGGTAGTCGTCATTCACACCGGCGAGAAACCCGGACTCCACGCTCACTGCTGCTATCACTTTGGCCAAGATATCGTCCGTAGCATAGTAGAGGTCACTGACAATGGTAGCAGGGGCAACATTTCTGCTACTTTTGGCGCTTGATTTTAAGCAACATGATCGCAAAATTTAAAGATCAATGCCATCTGAAGCTCTGGAGTAATGTACAACAACAAAGTGAGAAGCGTTCTCTTGTAGAGGTGCCAGCAGTGTTTTCCACCCAAATAAAAACCATTTCCTGCACGTGGTAAAATATTATGCGTAAAAAGCGGACCGCAATTTGAAGAGAGAAAAGGCAATGTCTTTCAAGTCTCTTCAACGCGGTGCTCTTTAAGGTGCAGTAAGCGCTAGCACACTCAAATCACATATGTGGTACAGCGTCCGCCATACTGGGGTCAGGTGTGAAAGTTGCTCCAAAAAATGAATACTCAAAAGGATGTGTCTCGTATAAAACGTGTGTGGAGAGCTGGGAGAGATGAGAAAACCCAAGTCTCTGACTGTGATCTTGGGAAGGTTTAGTCCATCAACGGCCCAGGCGGACTGGGGAAAGTAGATCCGTCACTATGTAGTGAGCAACAGTCGATGAATAAAAACACAGATATCACAATCACTTGCAATTAGGACGTAGTGAGGGAACATTGATCGCAACCATATTTCTGCATTTCCTCATTCCACATAGTCACTCAGCGCCTATCCGAGACTATGCTTGCGTCTATCACAGTTGCTTGGTACTTTTGAAAAACGGTTGCGTTAGGTTAGGACATTGACTTTAGTGCGATTAGCCACTCAAGAACGATGGAGATGTTTCGGGATCTCCCTTGCGGCCTGATTATGATGGGCTCATCCAGCTTCATTCGCAATCCAGCAAGACTGCAGAATGTGCACCAAACTCTCCGGTTGATCACAGTTTCCACGATAGAAGATCGTCTGGCCACCATGATCACGTCGAGCCCCCCCTACTCATCCTAGGTAGGTTCCATTGGACCTGGACACCTCATATAACTGTTCGATAGGATACACGTTCTGGAAACATAAGCCGCCGGTTCGACAGAGGCGAACTGACCAGATTTCGTAAACCACGACCGTCAAAGCTGTTGAGCAGACCATCGCCTCAAGCAGACATAAGCTGTTTTGGGTGCTTGTGCACGCACAATGGACTCAAATTTGGAGGATGAGATCTCGAAAAATCTTACCAAATGCGGGATCGTTAACCACGTGGGGTACTACTTGGCACTCGGTGTACAGGTGTATAGAAAATTTTCCATATGCGCTCTTCATTGCACTCAGACTTGGGATGCCAAATGGCCCACGTCATTTATCGTGTGTGGTTGCAGATGATCGGAGTGCCCTTCGATAAACGTAGCCAGCCACATACTGACTGCTTGGTTTAATTGCCAAGCCTTCTTGAGCACATTTCGGTGGGCACGGATGAGCACGAGCAAATATGTCGGCTCAGGCAACGGGCATTTTCTTGTGATCCCCATCCTTTGATGTGACCTTAACGGGGCACACATCACTTCATCGTGCATTTTGAGCAGCTTTTTTGACGGCCGCACAAGTTTTTTTCTTGAAAGTAAGGGTGGTGCCCGGTGTTTACCGAACCTAGGGAATTAATGGTTTCATCAGCAAAGCAAAAACGTCCTAATGAGACTGCAATCGCCAGTTGTTTTCTGTCCTACCACGTCTTCACCGCTTTCTTTCTCAGGGTGTTAATCTTCACAACAGGTCTTTTTAACACGACTGTGGCGGCTGAAAGCTTTTTTAAGGCGAGCTTCAACTTCTGCACGCAGGACTTATTTGTCAGCGAAGGCAAAACCAACCACTGCTATCCCAGTGTCGGCAGTGACAAGAGCTTCATCCATTCTCATGGTGAGAAATACTGGGGAGAGTGGATATTCCTGCATCATGCTCTTGCGGCAGCGAACCTCAAGATTAGGGGAAACCGCTCCTGATGTGTAAACAAATGCCAAACTGAAGTTAGAAACAGCGACTGAAGTGTGACAAATCATGGCATGTAACATCGATGTTGCTCTCAAGCAACTGTTTTTACTTATAAATGCAAACTGGAGTAAAAACGGTTGCAATCGGCGGCTCCAGCTATCATCAAGCACCTAATGAACGCGTCCGACAAGAACAGGTGATGGGGAGATCAGTCTCAGTTGAACCGGTAGAGTTGGATTTGAGACCCTCGATACAAGGGTAATAGGGCAGCGGACAACCCTCAGATAATAAGAGTAAGTGAAAACGCCCAGCTACTGCCTTAGCTGTGAGAAACTGGACTCAACATATGTGGGAATGCCTTCAACGCGTTATGGTCTAGGATTATCAGCACCGGCCACGGCCCTCGGGTAAATGCCAGAAGGTCAATACTAGCGAGCGAAGTGTCGGAAAGGGAAACCGAAGATGACACGGCGCAGTTAACAACTTGTTTAACCGGATGCTATGGTATTCATATTTTGATGAATGGGCCACTGTTTGACTTATAGTTTGGTATGGGCCACCAGATGGTGATGTATTCAGGTATGCTTGCTATTCAGGCAAACATAACCTGAATTTTATGCTCAAAGCCGATCGACCAAGAGAATACTTCTCCAATCTGACGAACAGCAAGGTTTACGTGTTCCAAGACGAGCATAACTTGTCGGGCGGGCTCTAAAGTGATTATGACTCTTACTGGGGCCAGCGAACACCAAATTCCTCACTCAACCAAGTCCATCTGCATTATGCTGGGTGGGGTGTGCGCGCCAGGGTTATTGACTCAGGCCAGTAATAGTCGGAACTGGGCGGGACCTATCAGCGCGGACCAGTTGGGCAGCCACGCTCGTGCCAGCACTTTCATGGACGCGAATTCAACGGTGGACCACAAATCCAGATTTATATTTGCAGTGCTTCCAACATTCCTTACACGTGAGCCCCACAAATCTCTCCTGTGTACTCGATGAAATTGGTGCTGAGACGACAGATGATTCATACGTTTGATTGTCGAAAGTGAACCAGCGCAATAAAACCAAACAGGGTTGTCGTCTCCGTCTGGAGTCACTGAAATCTTCGCTTACCTAAGCTGATTTCCGGGCTGCCCGTTCGGCATTGGTGGTCGAGCGTGCCGACCAATACCAATGATAATGATAGTAATAATACTAATGATTATTATGATAGTGAATTCAGCTGCTATAACGGCACCAACTACAACAACGATGACAAATATTTTCGGAATACATTTTTACACAGTATGATACCACAGTAACACACCCTACATTCCATGTGCTTGACAGAGCAAAACCCACACGTTTTCAAACGGCGCATGCCGCCAGGTGTTCGCAACCGAACAGCATCAATTGTTGAACAGTGTTATCTGAAAAGTTTCAGCCACATGAAAATAATGTTTCACGATACTGTTATAACTCAGATTTAAAAAAACTGTGATAGATATTTAGAAGGATATATTATTTCCAGAACAATCGTAATTCCATTGAACAACGAAGTGTCCATCTCACCCAGTTTTATTTATTCATCTAGCTACTTCAACTTTATAAGTAGTCTGGGTAAAATTTGATGTCGGCTTTATCCAACAGGACCCAAAGAAGCATAAGCATATTCATTCGGTTGAAAAACGCTTGGAACCGATTGAGAAGTCATTGACTGTTACCAAACTTTTCCAAAAACGAAGTTTGGGCAGACTTTAGGCATATTATTCCGAGTTTCCAATAGGATCAAAAGCCGTACGTTCTGATTCTGGCAAAGTTAATAAATGAACAAGCGGGTCTCTGTACATTCCAAGCTCCACGGGACAAAGTAGTTGTTTATAGGCAGCATTACACCTACATGAATGAGCAACCACCAAATGGTCCGGAGATTCCGTTGGTCTCAAAAATTAGGCCTATGCCGAAGGAATTAACAAGGCCGAAACTACCCACACAGAGATGCTGCGGTTGAAAAAATACCTGTTCGGAGCTCTGACGTCAATGTGTGACGTGAAAAGGATCCGAACTACAGCCCAACGGATGGATATCAGTACCAGCCGAACGAAATCAGATACATCGCCACTCGCTGTTGCAATAAGCAGTGAAACCAAGATTATGTCCACCTAGTGAGCCACAAAAAAGGGATGAAAGAGGTCGAGTAGTCATCGAATGTTTAGAGCAGTCTTACAGATGGCGCGTTCCGTCCAGCTTAATTAGGGTGTTGTCTAAGGAATGTTACTCGGATGAAGTCCAAAACGTAACGAAACGTGCGCGTGCATGTACACCAAAAACCCCTGTTAGTTCACGTATCTCTGTCCAATGACTTATCTTTGTTGATCGTGTACACATTTCAGATTCACCTTCAAATTTGTAGAGAACAAGCTACGCAAAATTAAAAAAAAAGCGAAAGATAAACGATCAGTGACTAATCACGTAAGACACGAAACTAGTAGGCTGCTGAAGGAAACTACTCAAAAGGTTGCTGAAAACTCTTCGACCTTGTGAGTAGTTTCCTTTATGAAAATATACTGTGATATCTCGAATATCATGCCAACTGAAACATGAGGCAGCCTGTGTGCAGCACTTTCAGTTGTAGAATATCATAAACAAGAGATTCAGTTGAGTCTCTTGTGAAAACCAAATTGATTTGCAAGTGAGTGTATTTCTTGACAGTAGGGTAGACATTTCACTGAGGTCCAAGAGGGTTTATGCAGTCATAAAATAAATGAAAAAACGGAATCCTATTGGGTCTTAGACAGTTTGTACTTTTTTCCTCTGTTCTGACCCCCCTGTGAGTGTATTTGTGGGAGCCTGGAAGAATTTTAGGTCTGGTTTGGTCAGACATTCGGAAGGAGGAAATAATCTGGAGAAAGGGACATGGTTTGAACATGGTTCCTTTGGTAAGCAAAGTGTAGACTGAAGGATTTTGACCGCAAGTGGATGTTAGTTAACAAGTAACAAAAAGAGCAAGGCGATTCGAAGTAACAAACAATCGGATGAACAGAGCAGTCTGGTTTGAAGGTTCCTACAGAGATCACGTGGTACCTGGTGCGTATTGATTATTGGGTAGGATCGCTCGGCAGTATCAGCAGAAGACGGCCGAACTCGAAGCTCAAGAACGGTGCGCGAAATCCTGATGATCGTCTCTAAGTGGACACTAATATTCCACGTTAAATCCAAAGCCTGAGCTGATGAGAAAGTTGAATTTATTGACCTAATTGCGATATCTAATGACAGACGGCTTTACCATGCATTCTGCCGGTTGGTTTCCGGTTACGTGTTAGCAGTACACCCGCTAAAGTATCAGCTGAGAACGTGGTATAACTCTGCCCAACATAGAATAGGCAAAGCTCGTTTTCTGACAGTGGTAGTAGCTTTGCGAGTCGGTAGACACTGTCAAACGGATGCCTTTTTTAGGATACCTTGTAGCGACCCAGTCACCCACTACTTGACTGTTCAACTCACAGTCGCTCACTGGATCGCGAGGCTTGTCTTTTTTCTCATACGCACAAACACGTCGCATTAAGCTGACACATCGGACATCGATTGTCTGCACCGCCTAGTCAGAGTAGCAACCACTCATGTGCTGACGCGCCCACATACACGCACTGGGACCTACACAAAGGCAAACCGAACCCAGTCAAGACACACAGACTCGCGTGCGCGCAGGGAGCAGGACGTCAACCTCTCGACAAGCCCACGGACAACCATGGAGTACGTGTAGCAGTATAACTGCGGAAAAAACACGTTCCCGCCGTCCGGACTTCCACCAAGGGACTCTCATATACGATAAGTTCCCTTTTTGACTTGCTCCCATTTTTGCACTGTATTTATTTTTATACGTGTCACAGAAATAGTAAAAACTTCTATTAGTGCACACATACACCTTCTGATTTGTATTATGGCTATAACTACCTGTGCACTAATAACCTCCGTTTGCTCTTACGACCTCCAGAAAGCTGACCGGATTCAGTTTTCCTATTGATATTAGTCTTGATATTACGGCTGGACGAAAAGAATATTGCGTATGATCACCGTTCGTATTGTGCGTATTGAGCAACGTAGGGTAGGTAGCTGGATACTCAGATTATTGGAACAAAGTTGGACCGGAAGTTGTTGATGAAACAGTGTGCCAGATAAGGTTTGAGGTTTTGTAATGCACTACTCATAAGGTTGCTGAAAACATCTCGACAGCCCACGACCAGTTTTACCTTTCTTGGAGCTCATCAGGTAGACTCAGTCCCCGAGTTTCCATCAACCTTATGTTCTCCTTGAAACCGAAGTGCACGAAATTAGCGACTCTACACTCGCTTGCAAACTAACTCGGTTTTTCGAGAGACTCACCTGGAACCCAGCTGAATCTCTCGTTTGTGAAGTTTCCAGACGATATCTCGAATATCGTAGCGACTGAAAAATGAGACGGCCTGGTGCAGCACATTCAGTTGCCTGGAAACATCAAAATCGAGAGATTCAGCTGGGTTCCAGGTGAGCCTCTCGAAAAACCGAATTAGTTTGCAAATGAGTGTATATTCGCTAAGGTTTGAGGTTGCTTAAGAGTTGCGGCATAGAATACTTCTCACAAAGTAATGATGGAGGGGAAGTCCTTAGGCCACAACGATCGATTTCCAATCGGGCTTTTAGCTCTATACATTTCAATCTTTTTTTTTAAATTCAGATCTACAAGAAAACTGATATCCACAATCAAGGCCTACTCAAACTAACGTACACACATCAGTGCTGTTTCCCAAAATGATAATTCCGTAGTATTATCCAACGGTCTTTCGCGATTTCCTTGTGCAAACGACTTTTCACGTCGAGACGAACGGTAGCGCCGAGTTAGACAGATAAAATTAGCACCGAACTGTTTTGGACAGCGAACGATGCGAGAAAACTCACAGATGAGTTGTGTTTCAGTCCAGATACGCAGATGGCTTGTTCGCGTGTGTTGAGATTTGATAAGTCAAGTGACGGGTAGGAGATAACGGTTGGCGGGTGTTTAAAAACAAACGAAGCTTGACATAAAACTTTTAGCCTGAAGATGAGCGAGTCCGATTTGTGTGACTTTTAGAAATCATTCTTGATTTTTTCTTTAACTATGACGGTCCGAACAGATGCATCTATTTCCTTCGCTCCTATTCTGAAAGTTTCGGCGAACATCAAATAAATTACGCGTCTGCGAAAGTTGAAAGATAGCTTGACTCAATAGCACGAAACCAATAAAACGTTAGTTCATGATAGGGGAGTAAGAAACACCCGTATACTTTCAAGTCTATCAAACATATCGCCCTTGAAATGTAACGTTGTGTCAAATGTACCGGATTATCAATGTCTCCATCTCTCTCTCTCCCCATAACTTTGCACCGACCTGTCTTCATACTTACCAGTATTCTGCTGAGTTCTACAATGAAGTGCGCATAGAAACGGGATTTTTGTTGCGGCAGGAGGCACCTTAGAATAATTTCCCGCTTCTATCACACTATTATAGTCTCCTTTTTTGAGACCGTTTTGCAGAGTGCTCACTTATTTGTCCGACGTTTTGTTTTTCATTAAAGGACGCCTGCAACTGCCGAAGTACTCTTCAACAGAGTGATCGGCCGTGTTCTTTGTGGTACTACCGTCAGTAGAAGTTCTGCTTGTATCGAATTATTTCTCCCGGTGAAAGAAAGTATTCGCTGCGGAGTTATTCATTGGAAAATGTTAACTCAACATTTACAGGACATGGAAGCAAAACTCTCACATGCATTTTGTTTACAAAAACTGAATATCCATCTTCTCTTTGAAAGGGGCTTCCTGAACTTTCTTGGATATTCATTGACTGTTGTTCAGATCCAAGCAAATGCTGCAAAGCAATCCCACCAATTCCGTAAGAGATCTCACTTTTCAACAGACGCGAAGCGGATCTACAAGAAAACATACTACTGGCATACCCCAGTCAGTAGTATCATCGCTACACTGGTAGCTCACTCTTTTCGGATACCTCAGTTATTTTGTAAATTCACAGAGACAAAACTTGAAGTCCAGTTTGAAACGGTGGTGGAAGTTTGTGTGGCAATTTCGAGAAAACTTCCCGGGCACAACTCACCGGCCTTAACAAAAGTATGGTTTTCTCTCAAGATATTGTAGTAAACTGAACTCATTGTTTAAAATTAGTGAGTATATTCAGTTTCCTTTGTGCATGTTCACAAGTCAAACTCCCTTGAAATTTCCCTCACATTGAATCCATTTTTACCAAAGTCAGAAGAATGGCACTTCAAAACAATGTCACGTGCATCTTGTGCACATATATGGGGTGGTTTCCGATGCTTACAACCTCCTAAATGGATTGAACCGCGATCTGCTGTACCCACTTGTCTGCTTGATGCATGTATTAGACCGAATGAAAACACTCAAACGTTTCGGATAAACAAGCAATACCGTGACGTTATGAGCACGACCCCATCGCAGTTTGTTACGGGCACGTTTTCTCTTCTTGATAGCACGGTAACAAGGCACTTGGCCGTCATCGTCACCACAAGTCCTCAAGTTAACTTCAATTCCTCGATCATTAGGCGTCTTGGTTATCGAAAGTCACATGATCTGAAGTCTGTCAAAGCTACCACAATAAACCGACCATAGACCTCGCTGCGTTCGAAAGCAAATTGATTTGACTCTTGAGCAATGCTGGTCTTAGTGACGCGACAGTTCATGACTGTATGTTACCGGCTGGCCTATCTGATCCGTAATCACGTGGCAAACGTTTTTTGTATAAGTTGATATAAATTAGTTTTAACCGTTCAAATATATCGGGAAAGGTCATCAAACATCAGAAGCAAGCAAGTACCACTTTATCCGTGCGCGTTCTCAGGGAATTTGCAACACACCACACAAAAGTGGTTTACTTTTGTCGAAGATGAACTGGTGGCCCAAATGATGAAGAGTTTACGCACACTTATCATAACGAATAGCATATCAACAGAATAACGAATAATCACAGCATGAAACTGTGAGACAAACAGCGTTTGTGTGGACATAATCGAAATATCCATGGCTGTGTTTGCTACAGTCTGTGAACACTGCTTAGTTTCGTTAACCCGAGGAATTCAATTGCATTTCAGTTCTATCTGCATCTGATTGATTCTAACCACACTATCGAAGCCTTTCAGCTAGTGCGCCGAAACTCACCAAATCACTTAGCAGAATGATTGGCTCAGGACAGGAGACAAACTTTTCAAACGAGCGTGATTTGAATGTAAATTCTTCAAATTCCGCAATCGCTTACAGCCAGTCAACTTTCGCTGTCTATGGTGCTACCTAGCATGCGCTAGTGGTAACACATTCAGCTCGCCTGTCAGATTATCCGGAGTTCGACTCCCCACTCGCCCAAGGATACGCACTGCTGATGAGCAAAACAAGAATCCTAGGCTTCGCTGCTCTCATGGAAATCCATCAAATAGACTACGCCAAGACGGAACGAGGACCATTCGAACACGAATGGTGTGAATGATTAAGGCAGAAGTTTCTGTTTCACCGAGAATAAACAAATAATGACTCGGTAAAGGTTGAAGGACATAGGTCAGTCATTATACAGTCAGCGATATGTCCTGGTCTTTAAGCTTGAGCGTACCTACGAACTCCGTTTTGCACACAGAGGTTAGGTTTTAGTAGTCTAATGGATTTCGTCTCTGCAACCACAAGCAGTCGAGTTTGGGTAAACTCTGGGAACCCTTTTGTAGTCGGTTGCAAGTTGCTCACGTCACTCTCTTTTGAACAATTCCGCTTCTGTCCTGTTATTCCGACAAGGCTACGCGAAGTGAAGGAGGCATATGATTCGCATTTTGCTCTTATTCGGGCATATCAGCCGTACGTATCCTTCACCGTGACAGGGTTTGAACTCCCTACATCTGACATGCAAGGCGAGCGTGTTACCACTACTCTATCGGTGCAAGCTAGATGCGTCTGAATTATCGCGTCCGCATAGGCAAACGGCTTCGAACTTGAACGACGCGATTTTACTTTTAAAAAATTGATTTAACTCATCTATCGCGAAGGGACTGAGACTTATTTTAACGCGACTAAGGTAAACAACCTTAGTAGTCCAGTAAGCAGCATTCACACAGTCTCTCCGCGCCCGGCTGGTTGTTGGAGCGAGGTCTGATAATCACAAACTTCTGGTGCTCCAAACTGGGGGGGGGGGGGAACAAATGTGACAATTTGTTCTTTGAAATGTGGGCTACCTGAATACTCTCCAGTCGACTATCGCTGCCTTACCGTTAGATTCTTGTGTCAAAGGTTTTGGATGAGGACCCCATTCGTTCTCCTGTCTAGGTCTGGGTGTCCCAGCGCCACCTCAGCCCACATATAACCGAGGACAATAAACAAAAGCACCTTCATGCTAGATAAGCCTTTGCATAGTGACGATAGCTGGATCACCTTATTGGCTGCCTGACACCTCCCACCTGTGGTTGTTAATCACGTGGCTGTTGATCTGTTCCCCCATCTTGGAAATTGAGTTGCCAGTGTTTTTTTCAACAAACGGCCAGATATCCTCAGTGCGCGGTTTGCTAGGAACGTCTTTCAAATCTGCGTGCGCTTGTGTTAGCTTCAGAAAAGTATTCCTTATCTTCCGACGTGACGGGCGAATTGGAAGGTAGCTTTCTTGTGAGTTCATTTGTTTGTTTGTGCGCGTTGTGTCGCGTTGCGTTCCTCTACCTTTCTTCATTGCTATCCTGTGGCATACAGGCGTCAGTGCGTAGTACTGGTGTATTAGTATCACTGATTGATTATGGTTTTAAATGACCTTGAATTTTAGATACTGCATTCATTTTGGCCGCTGATCAAGTGACAGTTGATCTGTTGGTCGAGCTTGGCTTTCAAACGTTTCGTCACCGAGGGGGCACCGTCAGTGCGGGGACTGACGATGTCTATTAGAATAGTCACGAAACGTTTGCGAGCCAATAGCAGAACTTGGATTGCAGTTAACATTAATACTTCAACGAGGGAAAGTTAGGAAATAGCAGAACTTGGATTGCAGTTAACAAGGTCAGGTTCTTCTTTTCTGTTGGAAGCAACTTTGATGACCTCGAATATTATTTTTCCAAAGACTCTTTTTCAAAGATTCAACGTGGGTACCGTCTTGTGAATTGGAGAGGAGATCGCTATCCGTTATATCAGACGGTTTGTAAGTGCCCCGAATCTGATCAGGTATCACAGCTTGGTCTTGAGTGTCAGATATGTCTGGGAGGAAAATTCGAGGCGGCCAAATTGTCAGGCCAGCCTCGTTCAATAAATCCTGTGTAGTAAAAGAGTTTGTGGATTCACACCGTCGACTTTCGCTTCAGAATATCTGCGACATCAAGCTGTGATCATACTGTAAATAACAAGCTTACGGTGCTGGAGCGCTCACCAAAATGTGGTTTGTACTGCGGCATCTGGGCCGAATTCGAAACTTAAAGCACGAACAGACTGAAATCAATGGACACACACACCTTTGTTAGTTTGGCTGTTTACCCCAGCTGAAGTACGACATTGTACCCTCTAAGACGACCGAAACAGTATGCTCTTTCTGGAATTGTATTCAGGAAATCCCTACCGCACCCAGATTTTGTTGATTTACTAGTTTTATCCCGTTTACTATGGTGACGGTTAGCAGGACTCACGCCACCAAAGTAACCCAACCAAGTAGATGTTCACATATCAACTGTTCTTGCTGTTCTTCGCCAGTTTGTTAATCTGTAGGCTGCAGTGATCATTTCACTCCATCCGTGACGTTTGCTCGTTCAAGAGCCTTAACTTTACTGGCATCGTAGTTTAGAAAATGATTGCAGTAAAATTCCTCCACAAACCATCGTAAACTTCCAGTTCATCGGAGCGGCTTTTTGAGGCATTGTTGGCACAAATGTCCAAAGTCTGACACACAAATGCCATTGGATAGGTGGAACATGTCGGCCAGAAGAAATCTGACATGCAGCTTACTTAGGGATTTTGTAGTCGAAGTCACTTGCTGTCCAAAGGCAGAAGGCTTCATCACCAGGTGGCTCAAAGGACAACATCGAATTCTACCCCGGTCTTGAAATTCGCGTGCGATTCATCAATCAAAAGGCGCAAAAACATACTATCACAAGCTATACTACTGCCTGAAAGAAGGGAAGGAGATTGTTTATTTAAATAAATAGAATGGAAGCTTTTTCAAACGCTAAATATAGCTTCACACGGATTGCATCGCAACATACCTATGTGATCACCAATACTCTATATCGACCGCCCTTTATAGGTTTCATCAGATCCCGGTTATAACACGCGTCACAAACTTTGAACTTTTTTGGTAAGACAAGCCAGGACGAAATTACCCACTGTCACGGACCATGCAAGTTCACCTCTCATGTTAAGAGGAATTTCGAACGTGCAGGTAGACAACAGGTTGCCATTCCGCCTGCAGAATTCACTCGCCTTGGGCGTGCTATTTGGACCATTCATTTCAACAGTCAGTTGGGCAGAACATAAGTCTACACGGTGTCTCATAATAAACGCAACCTTAATTTGGTAAGTAAACATAGCCAGTTAAAGAAAAGTTAATAATTTTGTTGTTGTTAGTAGCCACATAAAGGAGGTTGTATATGCAAGTGTTAAAATTTTTTTATTTACGATAAATGTTAGTACGCGCACTGAAATTGTGAAACTCTATTATTCCCTTGGTGAAAGCGCCACCGCTGCACTTCGTGGTTACAAAACCAAACATGGTAGATCCTTTCATCGTGTCGACCATTGCACGCTTGATTGCGGAATTTGAGTCCACTGGATATGTATTGGATCTTCTCGGCAAAAAGAGAAAGTCTCTGAGTGATGAAAGAGCCCCTATTATACAAAATGCCGTCGAGCAACTTCAGTCCCAGAGCACCATGACAGCATCGTCAATAACTCAGGTGTCTCAGTTGACCGGTATTCCCGCGCCAGCGTCCATCGTATTATGAAACGCCACCTTCATCTCTACCCGTATTATTTCACTCTATTACAAAACATCACGCAACAGAAAAGGAGCAACGTATCACGTTCGCTAACTGGCTGCTGGACAATGAAGTAATCGTTCCTAACATTTTACGGATCGATGAGGCAAATTTTTCTGTGAATGGCATAATCAACAAGCATAATTGCGTGATATGGTCCTGTGAAGCTTCACAGGAGTACCTCACCCATAATCTCCACTCTCCTCAACTTTGTGTGGGGATGGGATGCTCCTCAAAGTGTCTCCTGTGTTCCTTTTTATTGATGCTACGGTTTCCGGCGACAGCTACCTCCATATGCTGTAGACGCATATTATCCCCTACTTCAAGCAGCACAAGAAGTCACCGACCGTCTTTCAACAAGATGGCGCTCCACCGCACTACTTAAACTAAGTGAGAACTCATCTCCGAGAGCAATTTTCTGATGAGAGAGTCATTGCCCGTGGATTTCCAAACTTTTTGGCCCCCAAGGTCACCCGATCTCACACCTCTGGCTTATTAGTTTTGAAAAAGGATCAAGGCTTGCGTATATCATGTAAATAAACCGAAGAATTTGGTGGAGTTGAGAGCAAGAATTGAAAATGAGTGTGCACGACTGACGCTTGAAGAAATTAAACATGCTGTGTCGCACATCTCATACCGCCTCCAACTTGTTGCAGAAGCAAGGGGCGTTTTTTTCAACATTTTTGTAATTTCAGTCTAGTCTTAGTAAACCTTTTTAATGCACGTAAATTTAATAAAAATGATAAATTTTTAAATTAACGTTAATGTTTTAACATGAGTATTACTTTTTGCGTTTATTATGATACACCCTGTACTAAGTGAGGTCGGCTGCACAGAACAACTTTCGAATTTTATTGCGCTTGACTGGGGGAGAACGAAACTTGGAACCACCGATGAATTATTCGCTATATAGGCGAGATTATTTCAAATACGATGAGCTGATTGGCCCAATACCCTTGCATTCAAACAGGCTTTTTGTTCAAGACAGAGTTGGACGCTCTGTGCTCTCCAAAAGTACCCGCTGAATTTCCAGACGCAGAGATCCTGATAACAGTCCATATTACGATGTACATGCTTCTGTGAAGGGACGGTACTCGAGGTCATCCACTGATTCAGCTGGACGGGATGAGCAATAAGTCTTGAGCACTGTTCGTATTCTAGACGTGCAAAGTATTGTCTTTCGCCGCCAACAGAACATTATCTAAAACTCTATCCAAACCCTGAGGAATGAAGCCACGAAAATATCGAATACTAACCGAGTAATAAGGCTTGGTTCCAAAACAGGTGAGATGGCTTGAAAACGGAATCAATTGGGCGAATTTCATACAAACAAAGAGCAGAGCAATAATGAGTACGGTGATGATCGATCATTTTCAACGCCTTGTCGGCGATTAGCTGCTATGGGAACTCAAGGGAAGAACGACAGTTGAGATCCTGCCAGGTCGTTTACACCTTGATAGGAGCAATAATAGACCAGCGTTGGGTTCGAACCACGGACCTTTCTGTCAGCTGTCTTGAAACTTAACCGCTGAGGTATCTCGAGTTCGGAAAGACGTTGAATGTGACTACTCACAATTGTTTGGAGGTATAAAAAACCCATCGTCAACAAGCTTGAGTTTAGCTAAGAAGGTCGATAATATAAGTGAGGCCGCCGTAAGAGACCATGAGTTCATTAGGTGAGCTTTGCAGGGCGAACAGACAAGCATATCAGTCAAAATTGGAGTGAATGAATTGCGTGATCGTAGCAACAACCAGGCACATCTACGGTTCTCATTAAAGTGCTCAGTATTCCCATGGGACAGCGCAACTCATCTCTGTGCCAAAAATTCGCCTCAACCCAACGGAGATTCTCACATCGGTTTAGTTGGCACATGTTTTATACACACCATTGGTTCTCTGGAACTGAATCAACTTTAACTTAGCTACACAAAATGTTCACCGAACAATGACGTTAGGTTCAAACAGGCTTAGTTAAATTCATCTCTCCAGTGGGCGACTCACACGCAAGTTTTCCGCTCGACTGGACACTGTCCAAACTTGTTGTAAAGATGTGCAAAAATTTCGGATAGGAAATTTCGAAAGGTTTTCCCATGCTTCGCAGTTTTGGCTGACTAAACGTTTTAATAGCTGTGTTACGCTCTTTCTATTCTCCTTCGGCCTGGTAGTGGGTCTCATTGATTTATGAATACGGTTCTTAGTCCATCCACCATATGCTGACCGAAACTAGCGCATACAGTGGGGTCGCCCACACTGTTGCACTCCAATGCCCGTCTCCAGTTAGTGCTATATTCATGGAAATTGACCATCCTGCTCTAATTAGCAGTCAGGATCTTTAGTTTGATTCGGTAGAAGCAAAGTGATGACTATGTTGATGATGGCGATGATGATGATGATGATGATGATGATAATGATGATGACGGAAAACAGACACATTTGGAGAGGGAACTCAAGGCTCACAAGAACTGACAAGCGTGTTGCAAACGGACAAATCACCGGACTACCGTTTGCTAGGTTCGACTGGATAGTTCTGCGTAATTGAATGGATAAACACCAGTGTAGTAGGTGTCATCTTCCTGCAATTGTTTTCTAGTGTAAAAGCATCACGGACGAGGAAAATTCCCGCAAGAAACCGTATTCCAGTGGGGTTATATTCCACCGAATCAAAGCTTCTGAAAGGATAATCCATCCTTATATGGGTCACTGGTTAGTTCGTTGAGCTGGACAGTTTCGTTCTATCTATAGAGGAAAATGTTGGTAGCTCAGATAGCGTAGATGGTCGTTGGCTTGTTCGCTGAGCTGGACAGTTTGATTGCAAACGTTTCATCACCAGTCGAGGTGACATCATCAGTGCGTTATTGGGGAGCGTAGTGGTGCGTAGCACAGCCACCAACCCACAGCTACGCACCACTGCGCCCCACAATAACGCACTGATGATGTCAGATCGATTGGTGATGAAACGTTTGCAATCAAACTGTCCAGCTCAGTGAACAAGCCAACGACCAGTTTCGTTCCATCCTCGTGTATAACATACAGAGACCTGAAAGCGTCACTGCCTCCGGAGAGGTGAACTCATCATAGAGTAGAAGTGAAAATCCTCCTAGATTTTCTCAAAATTTCAACAAGGATATGCGGTTGTGAGCATCCTACAATAGGAATTACTAGTGAGATAAATCGCCAAGACTGATTAGTCATTTAAACGAGCCGAAATATGGACAACTAGTTGTCAGCGGAAAGCAAGTCTTTCCTAACTGTGCGAGGTAAGGCAGTCGAAAAGCGTTGAACAACCAGATTGATCAACACCTTTCGCAAGACCAACGCATTCTCAGAACTCGTACACATTCTGAGACTGCGTTGGTCTTGCGGCATGCATCGACTGATTCGGTCTCTCAGCGGCTCTTTAGGCCAAGTTGCACCATACAAACAGAAGTGACTTGCTTTTCACCGACAGCCAGCTGTCTAGGCTTCCGCTCTTTTACTTAATTTACCATTATTCGTCGTGTGGCGAAGCTTCGCATTAGTTTTTAAAGTTCCCATGTTTGTATATCTAAGGTTGATCTTCAATCGTGCTTGTTTATTTAGCTGAACATTGTGTGACTAAATCGTTAACGTGTACTTTGATTGGTCGATGCTCACATGGCCTATGTGAACGGCCTGTCCGGCCCCTAATCATCGATCGACGCTCGGAGGGCAATGTCTTTGATCTCTCCAAGCTTTACATGGTGATTCGTGATGATGTGAATCTTAGGAGGTCTCTTCTGATCGTTGGTTTCCTAGTTCGACTTACTTCTAGTATTCTGGTAGATTGTCTTAGCATTTGAATGCAGCGGTGCTTAGATTGGACACGACCTGACATGTAAGTCGACTCAATTCTCGTGGAGTATCGCTATCATATGAATCTCGTTGCTTCCTTGATATTTGCAAGTGCTCAGATTCAGAAGCTTTCAGCTGAATCGCCTTCGTTGTGTACAGACCAACTTTGGTGGATTACCTCCTGCAGGAAACATAGTCTCTTCATTCGTACACATGTTTCTCTCCCAATTTTCATCGTATTCAATTTGCTGCAGTCGGCTTTGTATTTTATATCGCGTGGTTTGTCCTACTGCCCTATGTCCTTGTGTTCGGCCTTGACATCGACTCTGTGAAAGGAACAGGTTTTTTGGGGGCTGTTTGAAATTATAACGTTTTGGTGAACTCATGTGTTCTTGATGAGGGGGAAGGCTATCAGTTTGGTTGTTTCCCTTTCGTGTCGTTGTCGATGTTGCTTCCTTAGTTCAAAGGTGTTTTAATATATCTCTGCATTCCTGCTACTCTTCTAATGGTTTAGTGGAAGTCCGTTGTGGTATCTGAGTACTTTTCATGCGTGCGCTTTCAGAGGGCGTTTTCCACACATCTACCTACTAATGCATCCAAGAATTGTAATAGGTCGTTTTCCATACAGTCTGATTGCAGATCTGACAACTTCGCGCCTAGCACTGATAAACTTAAATGCTTTGCGTACTGTATTTCATTTAATACTAGTGTACCGGCGGATACTACTGAGGAGGCACGCGAGTAGCATGTTTTCTCGTAAGTCCGCTTCGCGTCCATTGAAAAGTAAGATTTACTAAGGAATTTGTGGAATTGCTTTGTAGCACTCGTTTACATTTGAGTGTAGCATGTTTCTCGTAAGTCCGCTTCGCGTCCATTGAAAAGTAAGATTTACTAAGGAATTTGTGGAATTGCTTTGTAGCACTCGTTTACATTTGAGTGATAGTTAGTGAGCATCCAGGAGAATTCAGGAAGACGCGTTCGAGAAGGCGGATATTCAGTTTTCATAAACAAGATGCATGTGAAAGTTTTGCTTCCCTGTCCAATGGTCTGCAACCGTTCAGCTGGTGTTTTCCAATAAATAAACTCCACAGCAAAAGTCTTCTCTCTTGATTACAACTCCGTCCATGAGATACAAGACAAACGGAGAATTTCACGGATTTTTCACCTTCGAGCAGCTGGCCACTCGAACTAATTCCACTGCGGTACCACTGAATGAAAGGGACAGCAACTCGACCAGATTGTCGACTTCCGGATCGCAAACTAGGTGGCTCGGAGAAACTCTCCGGATTCTCATCAAAGCAAGTCGAAACTTGATACACAACAGGTTTAAGGTTATGCCCTCAGTCACTTCAGCCAATGGGATGAGAATCAAAAGGACTGACCCCTATGGCCGTAAGGGCCAATGAGAATACAGGCTGATAAGGTAATCAATCATGACCCAAGGTCATTCATGGGTGTATCTCCGCGCATAGACCATGACTCAGTGCACGCTTACCAAACCCTTGCTCTGCTTACTTGTGCGACGATACACTGTTGCTCTCGCCTCGTGTGGGGATGGAATGCCTGCAGTGAAACTACCTAATCCAACGTCCATCTGGCCGTCAATTCCCAATGTCCAACGGATTCGCATCACTGTCGCAACATTGTTATCTTCCCGGTTGCAAAAAGTCTGAAGAGAGACGTTTCGTTGGTTTATCAGGCCTGGCGACTATACCGCGCTACACTTTTACCTCATCAGCTGATTCCTTCACGGGACTAACTCAAATTCCCAAGCTTGTACAACGAGAGTTCAGTGACGGAATTAAATGAGGAAATGCAGGATGCTAGCTAAACCTCCCGCACTTTCGGCGTCCGTTATTCCCAAATTTCTAAGATACTGTGAGACGGTGGTTGGGATCTAATGCTGTAGCATTTATAAATTTAATTCTAGTTTGATCGTTCCAGCTGATAAGTACCGCGACTTGCTAGATTTATCAATCAGTTACGTTGCTACCGTAAATTCCGTGCTCCCAAGCAGTGATAAGAGAAGCAAGTGTTTTCCGAGCCGATTTTTATCTGATAATTCCCCTAAATGAACGCTTCTAGTGGATTTTTCAACTATCTACACAACTGTGTTTTGAATAAATTGTTTTATAATATCCATGTATTGAGTAAAGTGAACTTTGGATTCTTGTGAGCAAATTGGGAGCCACAAGTGAGTAACACGTGACATCAAATGTCATTTTCATGGCGAATGTAGTGCCCTCTTGTTTTTCATAATACGAGGACACAAATTTCCTGTTGAACTTCACTAACGCCATGAGCTTAACCCCCAAACACCTCTTTCATACTCTTGTAACTTTAAAGAATTCGGTTTGGACATGCAGCGTAGAGCGACAGAGGGCGTATGGTTCTCCTAATACATTTGTGGATGAGTTGAACAACGAATCACTTGCAGATAACTTTCAGTTCGTGAAGTTTGACTGCATGCGCTGAAACATCCTCGATACGGAAGAATTTCAAGCAGTGCCTAATGAGACCCTCATCGCCAAATGACAAAAGTACAGAGTTCACAAATGGGAGCCTCTGTCAAATAACCAGTACACTCATAATTGCGTAACTGTTTCACGTAAACTTTGAACTTTCACAACATGCAGCTTCTGGAGGATGTTTCGACTGGCTGGATGACTGACTGGATGTTTCAAATTCGGCTTTGACAGGAGACCAAATTAACTGCAGATGAACCTCCATTTATGGTGGTCCACTCCAGCTGAATGTGTTTCACCAGGCTGTCCAGTGTTTCAGCAACCTTATGAGTAGTGTGTTACATCTATACAATGCACTGCGATATCTCGAATATCGTACCAACTGAAACATAAGGGCGGCCTGGGGCAATATAAACGGGTAATTTAGCTGGATTCAGTTGAGCCTACAGTCAAGAAACAATTTGCGTGCAATTTGAGTTCAATTAGAATACAAGGTTGAGCCTGATGAGCCCGAATTAGAAGAGCAGAACCGGTCATGGGCTGACAAAGAGTTTTCAGCAAGCCTACGAGTAGATCTGGAGAAGGGGTGGAAGTAATGAAGGTTGACTACAAGTGCACTGCCCGTGTTTGGCAGTGCCCACGTTGTGCGCCATTTGTGTAACTACTTGATCAAGAACGCTCGCTTCAGTGAAGGCCCGGAGAATTCGAGCATGGAAAATGAATATGCGGGCGATATTGCTGTCCTTGGTTTGAATCCCTCAAAGGTGCAAACCATAATAAATAACCTGACCCAAATGTGCAAAGCGTAAAGTGCTGCTAGAAGACACTGCTAGCTGCATAGGTTCTGTTGAACTGGCTGGAAAGGAGATTAGTATCTCGATCGAAAAGGCTATGGGAGCTTTTGCTTCCCTCCAGCACCTATGGCACCGGCCTGACGTCATGTCTTTCAGAGACAGAGCAAAATCTGAGGCAGTGCAGGCCTCGTTTCTATATGGATCACAGACCTGGCTTCTACCCTCAGAAGACGTGAGAAAACTGCCAGTGTTTGGACACCGGCGTCTCCGAAGCATTGGTCGGATCTCGTAGAAACACCGGATTAACATTTTTGAGGTGCGCCAGATGATTTTGGGAGGAAGGAACTCTCTCATGCTTTATAGGTTACGCTAGTTTTAGAGCGTGCTTCGTATGCCAGAGGATTGTCTGCCACGCGGAACTCTTTTCGCACAGCCCTGTGCTGAAGCGACCAAGAGGTTGACAGTAAATGAAGTGGTAACGAAGTACAAAATTGCTAACCAGTAAATTTAGTTGGGTTGACAACCACTGGTGTGGTAGAATGGTACTCCTGGACTCAAATCATCAACCGATAATAACGCTGGTAGCGATGCTACTGCCCTCGCCCTCTGGAGGGCCACCTCCATTTGAAGTGATCGATTTTTGGTGGGTTACTGTAGCATTCATGTTTTCAACATCCCAGCGGCGTTGAAACATCATCCCTGTGTACAGTGGTGTCCATTTGGCGCCTTATTAAAGGATGATACAGACAATGATTCTTGCTTCTTGGTTGATTTGGTTGGGAGAGCATACCTACTCTCGAAAACATATAGACTGGTCCTTGTTTGGAGTTCAGTAGTCTGGTTTCAAGCCAAATTTCATAAGTTCAGAGTAAAAGTAACTTTAGTGTAGGATAACCTCTGTTGGCTTAAAGTGGATTATTGTGGAAGGAAACCGCATTTCATCTTCAGGGGTTTAGAACCTCGGGGTAACAAATTGACAAACAAAAATCCTCAGAATGAAGTCCAAAGAGTGGTGACAAAGTTTTCCTTACGTTATCCTAAACTGTTATGCCTTTTCACCAGGAAGGTCAGATTCCTGAATCTAACCTCGGAAAGCCCGAAACCTACTGCTCCACCCTCAACAGGGGAGCCGGCAAGCATCCAGGCCAGTCAATCATTCAATCAATTCAACAAAAGCTGATGAGTGTTCTTGCAATTTACAGAAGCAGGACCGAATGTGATCTACGTTCAGGTATTTCACAAAGGCATGATCGATGTTGGTGGGTGTTCACTAACGCCTATCAAACAGCCTGGATCAATGTGAGAAAGTCCCCTTTAAATAGCGTGGGGTCATTGTAACTTTTGCACTCGCACTCGCGTGTCCGGAATATAGCTGTAGTTTCCCCTTCTTTGAGTCTTTTTTTCCGGCAACTGGGCACTGGAGCGGGTCAGCAGCAGACACAACAGATTGACGAGTCAGCAGATATAACACTTTTATGCCAAAATTTTCGAGAGATAGTTTCTCAAAACTCCAGTAACGAAAGATGATATCATGGGCAACGAGGCCGCAGGAAATTTAGACACCAGATTCAACGTCATCGTCTAGACATGAAGTATATTAGTTCAAATTACAGTCTGAGGTGAACGTCTGTGACGGGTGAATGGGCTCACATCAGCGGTTAGTCTCATATTTCCTCGTTGTTCTGCGGTTTCGAAGCACACTTGATGATGAATGACAACTACGATAAGATTGTACGATGACATTTTTTCCTGTGTGGACAACGCTGCCGATTCAAACTCATTTCTCCCTTTCGGCTACAGGACTTGCCGTCGGGTTTTCTGACACGGAAAAATCGAAGAGGAAAAACTTCACTGTTGTTGACGAAACAAGAAAACGGGGACACATAGTTAGTGGCACGGGGAAATTAGCGATAGTGAGGTCAGGGAAAAGCTTGATATCGTTCGTTTTACAAAACGGATGGCAGAATAAGTGAAATGAGACAGCCAGCTCTCGACACAGTGTGAAAATGAATTTGTCTATTCATTGGGAGGGAACTGTTACTCAACGATTTGAACATCAATCAATTAACAAAAGCTGATGAGTGTTCTTGCAATTTACAGAAGCAGGACCGAATGTGATCTACGTTCAGGTATTTCACAAAGGCATGATCGATGTTGGTGGGTGTTCACTAACGCCTATCAAACAGCCTGGATCAATGTGAGAAAGTCCCCTTTAAATAGCGTGGGGTCATTGTAACTTTTGCACTCGCACTCGCGTGTCCGGAATATAGCTGTAGTTTCCCCTTCTTTGAGTCTTTTTTTCCGGCAACTGGGCACTGGAGCGGGTCAGCAGCAGACACAACAGATTGACGAGTCAGCAGATATAACACTTTTATGCCAAAATTTTCGAGAGATAGTTTCTCAAAACTCCAGTAACGAAAGATGATATCATGGGCAACGAGGCCGCAGGAAATTT
The DNA here is from genome assembly GCF_000715545.1 of Opisthorchis viverrini. Classification (NCBI taxonomy): domain Eukaryota; kingdom Metazoa; phylum Platyhelminthes; class Trematoda; order Opisthorchiida; family Opisthorchiidae; genus Opisthorchis; species Opisthorchis viverrini. Next base: position 323,945 of record NW_008751844.1, read on the forward strand.
AGACACCAGATTCAACGTCATCGTCTAGACATGAAGTATATTAGTTCAAATTACAGTCTGAGGTGAACGTCTGTGACGGGTGAATGGGCTCACATCAGCGGTTAGTCTCATATTTCCTCGTTGTTCTGCGGTTTCGAAGCACACTTGATGATGAATGACAACTACGATAAGATTGTACGATGACATTTTTTCCTGTGTGGACAACGCTGCCGATTCAAACTCATTTCTCCCTTTCGGCTACAGGACTTGCCGTCGGGTTTTCTGACACGGAAAAATCGAAGAGGAAAAACTTCACTGTTGTTGACGAAACAAGAAAACGGGGACACATAGTTAGTGGCACGGGGAAATTAGCGATAGTGAGGTCAGGGAAAAGCTTGATATCGTTCGTTTTACAAAACGGATGGCAGAATAAGTGAAATGAGACAGCCAGCTCTCGACACAGTGTGAAAATGAATTTGTCTATTCATTGGGAGGGAACTGTTACTCAACGATTTGAACAAGAACCAGGCATAGATATCGATTGAAGGGACCTGACAGGCGTGAGTGTGTGTGTGTGACCACGTCCCGCCTAGCGAACATGGTGTTTTCTCCCTTGATAGTCTGGTCCCCAGTCCATTTGTCTCGCCCATCGCATCAGTGCTCACATCACCTATGAAGAACTTATAGTGTTTCTTGAAGAGTATACATCTGTAATGAGCCTGTGGTGTGAACAGATGAAGCATGTTAGACGAGCAAAGAAAGGAGAATCAAGCTGAAAAATGTGCAGTAAGATGGTGGGCTTCTGTCGGTCAGCTGACGTGTGCGATTACTTTAAACATAGTATAGTACTCTCAGGGTTGCTGAAAAATTCGACAGCGCACGACCGGTTTCTCCCTTCTTGTAGCTCATCTAGTGGACTCGGTCCCCGAGTTTTTGGCAAACTTATGTTCTACTTGATCCCAAACTCGACAAATTTCGACCACGTACACCCGATGTTTTGCGATATCTCGAACATCGTGCCAACTGAAACACGAGGTGGCCTCGTGTGGCATATTCGGTCGCTTAAAAACATCACAAACGAGAGATTCAGCTGGTTTCTAGGCGAGTTTCCCAAATTAATATGCAAATGAGTGTATTTCGCCATGATATTAGTTGTTTGCGTTCTTTTGTTCAAATCGTATTTCCGTGCAGTATCGGACAAAGTGAGGACCTTTTAAAAGCAGTCAGAATTTGGAGTAGCTATGATGGTTTGGCCGGGAAAATAGATCTGGACGTGCGAAAAACCCTCATCAAAGGATAAAACCTTGTATTTGGTCGGGTTGGTCTCACCAGCGTTCTGCTTAGTTGGCTGAACGCGACAAACTGCCTTAGATTTCTGTTTTTTAATCCTGTGGAGCGAATTCAATTGAATCCACACATCAAACCCACAAGGAGAACTGTGTAAAGGATGTATCGTACACAGCGTAATGTTGTCACAAGGATGAGTACTTAGCTCAACCCTGCATCAAATTTTGAGCGAAGTCTTCAGCGATTTATTTAGGAAACACCTTCGGATTAGGACGCGACTGGGTCCTCTAAGGTAATTCAACATGTGGAATGGTACAGGCGAAGCAAAGTCATCTACGGTAAATCTACGTCAAGCGGACCTTTCCGAAAGAATTTTACACTAATGTTACACTGTTGCTTGCAAATGCTTAGTTTGGGACACCTGACCTTGTGCATATGTGCTTGCCAACCTCTACGGAAGGCTAGTACATCATTCTCTACTTTGTGCTTCCAAAGGGGGGCTGTAATTGCAACCTGAATAGTCCGGCCTGATTTATTACGTATTATCATACCGTTTCGTATCACTTTTGCCAATTTACGTCGCTTGTGGCATATCACTGAGTGACTGGGGCTGCCTGTACCAGATTTCAGAAAAGGGTGTATTGTTGTATGGTTGCCATGCGTGTGGACGGATGATGTGAGAGGTCTTCAGGTGTTTACCACCGATTAGTCACAAGTGTTGCTGGTGTCGGATGACGTCAAAAAATTCCTAACGAGGTGAGTAGAACCGAGTGTTGTGCAGCCGGTAATTCACTCGCGGAATACATCCAATGCCATCAACTATGTTAGCGCGGCCATGTGCTACGCATGGCGAAACAGTGTCCATCGAGACGTGTGTTGTTCTCGGTGCCCTTTTCAGAACGGGTCAAGCAGTTAAGTGGACAACATGTGACTTGGAAGAAGAGCGTGAAATAGATTACGAAGAGTTGGGGCGCTGTTAATGCAATCTGCCTTCCAGGATGGGGTCTCCATGACTCTCCTGTGCTTTGCTGGGAACATTGGAAATGGCGGCTCGTTGAATTCGGTGGCTGTCAGTTGCCTTCAAAGTATCTTCTCGAGCACCTGAAGGTGTATGTACCTCAGAATGCTTCAATTAGACCAGCGTCTGTCCCCCCCCTCACACACTCTTTTCCTTTCTTCGCAGTTTAAGACTTTAAGTAAAATTAAGTGAACTTTGTGGTTGTACGGCGGTGAGACATTGGTATCAACACTGATGTTGTTATCCCTGATACTGTTGATGACGAGTATCAGTCCTATGAGCACTTTCAAATGTGCCCGGGAATCTCACAATGACAATTGTGTCTGCTTAACCTGTAAGGTACAGGAAAATCCGACTAGCCACGGTAGCATCATGATAGTTTTGGTTTTTGAAACGAGTGGCATTTTAGACCGCTTCAAACCACTTTTTATCATATATGAAATTGACTGCTTTCTGAACAAACCCCAGGGTTTTTCTAGTCCGTATCAAAGTTTTGGCCACGTGGTTTCTCAGATCGTAACGAAGACTTTGAAAATTACAAGAAAGGGCAAAATTACAAAAACAGAGGCGCGTGTGGTTTCCTGAAAGGAACCGTGTTACCTTACAATGAAAATCAATATTCTTGATAGGGGGATAAAAATATAGTGGGACCAGGTTGGACACTCCTAAACAAGACCTTATATCCTGCGGCTCAGAAGACGAAAGGGAGAGATGTTCACCGAACACCTCTGAAACGATGACTTCCCCATTGGTCCCAAACATTTTCCAATTGATTGAAAGATGTTCAAGGATATGAGTCATTCCAAATTACAAGGTTTTCGCGCAGCGTCCTCGCAAGCTCGTGATGAGTGATGCTCCTGGGCTTAAGATTGGCGGATTCAGGGTCACATGGTATCACTGCTTATCTGGCAAAATGGTCTCAAGTGTAAATTGCTCTTACAAAGGGCTTGCCTGTCGATAAACACAAGTTGTCATCAGGCCGATGAACAGCAAGGTTCCAAGTACGTACTACTATGGTTTCGTGACACACTAACTGCTTGATTTGTGGCAGAGAAACTAAGACTAAAACTTTGCAGGCCAGCTCGAAGAATCCAAGATGAATGTGATCAAGGAATCTGAGAAACGGTTCTGAACCGAAGCAACCACTCGTGGGCTGTGAAGTCCTGGAGACAATCTCAATGCTGTCCAAGGTGCTAGCTGTAGGATTCCTTCCCCCAGTAGTTTCCCTCAAACATTAGTAATAGCTCTGAGTGCGGCGTGATGGATGAGGTCAATGCACGAATATGCAAGGCTCGGGTAGCGTTTACTAACCTAAGACACCTACGACATCGAAGCGGTATATCCGTGAACCGCATGGGACGTGTGTATCAGACTACAGTATGGGCTGTATCATCGTGAGATTTGGATTGTTCCAGCAACGGAATGGGACGTCCGCAGGTGTTCGACAACCCACAGCTCGTGTGGGTTGGTGTCGGCAAATCCGTAACCAGGCCATTAGAAAGCGAATTTTCGATTGTGCAAGGGGGACTTGCATTGAATACTGTTTCCAGCCCCAGATGCTGTGTTGGTTAGCTCGAGTATTGCGCATGCCGAACTATCGTTCGCCGAAGAGAGTGCAGTTTTCCGTTTCCATTTCAGAGTGGTGTAAGCAGAGAGGTGGCCAACTCTCGACCTAACAAAGAGATATGAAGAAGCTTACGAAACCTCTGGGTGCTGTCAGTGCTACCCGCCTTCCAGGATGGGGACGGCGTGATCCCCAGTGCGCCTGGTTAGAGACGCTACCAGATATGGCTGCTAATCGATTCCAACGGTATTCTTGTTGTTAGTTTCTATTCAAATTGCCTGAATGAGTATCTGGAGGTGCAAAGGCCTCGTAAAGATCGTGATAGCCCAGGAATAAATATATTCCACGTCCACTTTCATTCTTTTTCTCAAAATTAGGCTTTCAAACAAATCGTGGACGCACGGCAGCGAAGCATCAGTGTTGAACGCTGATATTATGCTGTCTATGATGATGAGGATTCTCTCAAACGAAAAGATCAAATTGTTTTTTTTTACACAAAATGCACTGCGATAACAATGAAGTCACCTTGACATGATGTGGTGAGTTAGATTACCCATTCGCTCAGACAGTAAACCAACTGAAATTTTGTCAGTTTTTATGTTGTTTCGCTTCACACTATTTCGCACATATCTGATAACCTGCAACAAATGGAAAGCGGAACAGTACGATCTACTGGATTCGTGCTCAAACATCAGATTTACAAACAGACTGACGGGTTCACCTGCTTGAATGTGAGGTACTGAGCATTTCTGACAATTCTCCGGTAGTTTGTGTCTAGGATATATTCGTTTTCATGAGGATGTCATCAGTTCTCTCAGATCACACCTCCACACCTTATGTAACCGTAGTGGCTTCACCGTAGAACATAAGACACCTAACAGAACGACTACTTTTATTCATTGTCAAGTCCTTTAGAATCATGATCACACTCCCATCAATTGCTGCTAAATCTTTAGTTCTGCCTACTCACCGAGTATGAAACGAGCGATAATTCACCTCACCGAGACAAAAAAAGATGTGTAGGAACACAACTTTGTTCGAAGGAGAGATGACCCGAATGGAAAAACATTAAGAGACAACAGACTTCATCGAACATACCAAATGGGTACTCTCCAGCCCCAACATCCACACCGTCTCACGAAAACCCCACTTCAGCCCGACGCTGTACCGAACATGTATGAGATTCAGTGTACCAATTAAAATTCGACTATGTTCTGTTGTGGACCTTCTTATTACAGTGAACCCCGGTCTGGGTAGCCGCTTGGTGCGCTTGGCCAAACCAGAAAAAGTCAACGAACGTGCGAGTCAGCTTCTCCGTTGATCACTGTCGCGTACGAGCGGTCAAAAGTGATACTAAGAATACAATTCATCTGTCAAGGGCGACTGAAGAACAACCAATGAAATCTGTCTCAACGGAAAATGGTTATTCCATTGGCAGTTATGTAGTCTCGTTATGTTCGGAGGTGGTTCTCCCAATGGTTTCATCGGGCAAACAAGCATGTGGTTACAGATTCGAACCAACTAAGGCAACTCTCGGACCGGTTCAAGAAACGCAGGCGAACTGAGCACACTGAAGCGTAACTGAGCTACCTTGTTAGCTCTGCATTAGATGAGAATCACCGGATCAGTTCGAAATAACGTACATTGATTGCAGCGAAATCTCAACGTATCTGTGCTGAGGTACTATGCTGATTCAGTCGTCACTCTTATGATACCGTCGCGTTCAGTTATGTGCCATTTGTTCCAGCCTACTTCAACACTTCGTCATCAAGCATGGTAGACCGCACGTCCGCGATAACTCAGTCCCAATGCGAAGTGTGAAGCATGCGGCTAGGGTAACACATACACATGCACAGGCGGGCGGTCACCTGACTTTCACACCAATCACAGAGTTCGTGACGGCAGCTTGACTGGTCTTGTTTTTTTTGCTTGATAAAGGTCACCCTCAGTGGTCAAAACGTCCAGGAGTTTCGCTTCAGAGGGGTCTGATAAACAAGCAATGGGTTTATAGATGGCGAAACCGGTCGTTGGCTGCCGACGAATTTTCAGCAACCTTATGAGTGGTACATCACGAATATACATGTATCGCGGTATCTCGAATATCGTAGCGACTGAAACATGAGGCGGCCTGGCGCAGCACATTCAGTTGCCTGGAAACATCACAAAAGAGAGATTCAGCTGGGTTCCAGGTGAGTCTCTAGCAAAACTAAAATAGTTTGGAAATGAGTGTATTTGGATAATGTTTCGCTTCTCAAACAACAGCTTAGTCAGGCCAAATGGGCAGGCTTGCACGTTGGCCGAGTTTTAAGGCAGACGGTGAACCAATCAGCAATATCTCTTCCGCTTGCGATTAACACACTCGGACAATATAAAGTAGGAACTGAAATATGTTTCGTGGTTTGTGTGGCTACCCAAGTGGGACAGTTTCATTTCGTCTATCCGCTGTTCACTGCTGGTTTATTGGGAAAGTACCGTGTCCCAAGAAAGGGGCTTACTAAGAGACTTAAATCATGAGGCACCAGAACATTTATCGCGGTAGTTGTTGTTTGTCTGGCTATGGAGAATTAAGCAAACTGCTGATTAGATGCCCCTGACCAAACGCTCAAGTTTTTATCAACTAGATTAGTCGTGAAGTACTCATCATCAGCCTACAGGCTCCTTGCCTCGGTCTCCCCCAGGACTTTGTGTGCCATACCGTCCCCAGTTGGAATGGAACAGATGTTCAATGTTTCCTGACTTTGCAGCACCGACATGTATCGGTGAGATTCTCTACTGGGTTAGTCCACACGTAGACCACTTGAAAGAATAAACACACTTGGGGACGAGATGGCTCAGTGGCCGGAATTCCGTAGTTCGAATCCAACCTCTGCCTCTTGACTTCCCCTGTCTAGGCTTAAAAACCTGGCAGTATCCCAGCCCTCGAGCTTCCTTCTTACGGCATGGCAGCTAGGCAACGAAAGGATGTTACAGCTGAACGAATGAACGCGCCAGTCATCCTATATAAATTTTATGCAATGAACGAAACGTGGCAAATCATTTAGTAGGTATATCGGGAAAACGAATCAAAACGAAGAATCTAAATCACTGAGAAGAATTGCTTGAGGATCAGACCACAGCATAGAACAGATTCAGAGTGAGCCAACAAGCGAACTAGAGACCAGACTGAACGCACTGACAGTGTCTCACCGGATGGTGAATGGGCGATTGCAAACAAAGTGTCCAGCTCACAAGAACAAAAAAACAACGACAAGCATCTCACGTCCAACCCTTGGAACGGTGATCATTTAGATAAATTGCCAGAAAAATACTCTAATGCCGCGACGTCTATTCCGATTTATTATCGGACAATGATCAAATGGGAAAACCCCGACGAATTCTACAAACATACTATCGTGCTCACCTTTGTTCGGATTTCTTTTGAAATACCCAACAGCAAACGTCCGGATGGCCTCGAGGCAACCCTTAGGTCGACCACACAAAACCCACCCTTTCTACTGATAACAAGATTACGAACAAAAACCAGACAGACGAACTGCTGGGTAGAACTGACAATGTTTGCCGACGGTGAACCATTTAAAATACGTGCTGTTTGTCGGAATTCACTGAAAACGGACTAAAACCCGTTTGCCTACATCAATCAATCGGTCTTGCGGCCAGCTTACCTGAGACACGTGGTATGGCGTTCGAAAAACTCGGTAATAAGCATAGCAAAGAATTGACTGCGCAATGTAAAATGGGCTTTTAAAACTGATAATATCAGGAATGAGATAGTCATCTGAATTCCATCAAAGACTGAAAACAAGCGTTTATCACAACATCTCTGTGTTCAACAGTAGAATGAACTTAATGAAAATTTTGGGAATGGACCTACCTGATGGGCTTTGAGAAGTGAGATGCGATTGTAGGCTGTCAAGAGATTCCATCGTCAATATGAGTAGCACTTTAAATGTTCATTGTTACTGTCCTGCCAGAAGTTGTGTGTTCAGTTTATTTGCCTTGGTGTTACATACTATACGGAGACCACCAGGGGCCACCGGGGACAAAATCCCACTGAATCTGCTCCGAAGCCAGTTACAGAACAACACAGAACAACACATCTCGCAAAACCCCACAACAGAAACCGAAAAGTTGCCTGGTGGGTTTCAAACGTTGTGATGCTACCTGACTGGCGGGTCAATCCATCGTCACAACCAGGACAGTTACTAGGTCGTCGTTCGATCAGTCGGGCGCACCAATGACATGCGTCCGACGTGCGCTGGTGGAGTAGTGGTAACACGCTCGCTTAGGTTTCAGGTGTCCGGAGTTCAAATCCCGGCACGGTCACTGGGTATGCACTGCTGATGAGCTCTAATAAGAGCGAAGCTTGAGTCCAGTGCTTCTCTCCTTGGATGGTGGTCTCACTAGATTAGTCACGACCGTTCAAACAAGAGTGGTGTAAATATGGACAGTGTATATACCGCAAAAGCCCGCAACATTGCCAGATAGTTGAGGCAATAGTGTGTAACCTGATAGAAACAATGTACATCCTGGCGAGGTGACTAATGAAAAGAAGGTGATTGTCTACAACTGATAAATGCAAGTGATGTTTGTGATGAATCTTCAAAGCCAAGTTCGAAGTAATTGACAAAAGCTCGGTGTGTCGATACACGATCACGGCCATTATTGATCAATATACCCTGCACTGCCCGCAGCCAACTACGTTTCTGTGTCCTCAAAATTAAGACTGGTCATTATCTGCGCCAAAATATTTTTGTTGAGGATTTAATGCTCCCTCGCCAATTAATGACTTAACAACACAACTGAACCAAAGACGTCACACTCCAAACGGCAGTCCAACATGCAGCGTTCACCAATATCTACTACGACTGAATCGGTTCCACGGAAAATCATCCAACCCACATGAACATCATTTATCCGATTTACTAGCTCAGTCGGGTAATCGCCGGAGAGTTTGACCTTCAAGAGCCTTAGCTTTTCCGCTTGTTTTTGTTGCCTTCGTTGTTCTCGATGCCTCTATTGTGGCTCATTTGCAACCCAGCTTCCATTATAATTCTTCAAAAGGTCATTCAGCATCGGAATTTATATGCTAATGACTAATTGCTTCAAAAGTACATCCGGCAAGTTTGCTGAAGGTCACTTACAGACTTTTACCTCCGGTTAGCTTGTACTTTGGTTTGCCTCGGTACGTCCATAACTTTGATCGACCGGCCGTTCCGACCGAGTTTAAGGTTCACTTTCTCGGCACATCAACTAACGTCACTTAATCTACGGTCATATCTCACTGAAGTACCGAGTCAATACGGTGTGGTGCACCGGCAGACATGAGAACCCGTGTAATGTTCGAACGGCATGTGAAATGAAGCCAGAACGATGCAATTTAGTTACGTTTCACTTGGCACGATATTCGAGTTATCGCAGTACATTTTCTTGATTGGAACTACTCATAAGGTTGTCCAGTAGTTTTCAGCTTCCTCTCAACACAATCCTCGGTTTGCCGCCATCTTTGTCCAAAAGGTTGAACATTTATATTGAGTCACTTTACGGGAACAAGTGGCAATGAACAAGACGGAATCAAGTCGAACTCCCATCAAGTTTTTCTCTATTCGGCTTGTCCTAATGTGCATTTCTGACTTGTTCAACAACTGGAGTGCGAGTCGACTCTTGGCTGTTCGAATCTTCCAGTGGAAAATTCAAGATGAATGCATCGATATCAGCCATGATGGTCGGCACCTTTGAATGTGACGTTTAGATTGAAAGGGGGCCCTCTCAAAATGAGGATGATGAATAGCCGGTAAATAGTTCACTCGGTTGACTGATTATTGATCATTATCATTCTTATTATCGACTGATTGACTGATTGATTTTTTTATAGTGCGACTACTGATTATTGATTATTTTTGCTGTTGCTGACAGTCCACCTGCGATGAAGGGATTAAGGACATTTTGTGAGTGAGTACTAGTTTAGTAGTGATATCTCTACTAGTGAATATTTCTCTGACACAACTATGTGTTACTTACTTTCCAATGAAACGAAGTTCAATAATTTGCATTTTTTGAATGGCCTGATTATCCTACCTGTCGATTTTTTAGTTCTCAGCAAGGGTGCTCTTGGAGGAGGGGGGGTTGGAAAATTGTCGGACAGAATGACAGTGAGGCAGTTCAGAAGGTGAGAAATCAACAGATGGGACGTGGTATTTGATGCACACACACGATTTTTATCTATGTAAGTCTGTATCGAACATGAGATTGCTAAGAACGTTATGTAACATGCTCACATTTTACTTGCATTTGTGAAGAGTTCTCATCAGTATTACACGGGATTTGTTCCTTGAGTGAATAAATCGACAAAGGTGTGTCCGGATAGTACAAATCTTTGTCTTAGTGGTTTTTGGGGTACATTGGATGAGATTTCCTTGAATTTTCGGTAATATTGAGGAGTTTGATGCTTGAGTTCGGAATACTGGAAAACTGCATTTCATCGGATTTGGCAGCATAAAACTAATCTAAAAACGTTCAGTTGCAAATCCTTGCTTGGACACTGCTGATTCTTTCAGGGACAATACATTACTCGAAGGCTCAACACACGTAGCAAGGAGATCCAGGCAGGGAGACACATTTGTAGCAGGTGCCGTCACACCGAAACTGCCACTTTCAAAGACCCCTGGCCGTCGGTTTAAACTCTTCGTAAGTTGTTCTGATTACCCATAATACGTCATTTGCTGGAACACATGAGCAGGACTTGCCTCGAGGTTACCATCATCTTTAGCATGCATTTTGTACAGTGGCCGTGTCACGGGTGTCACTGAGAAGCTCGAGTGGGAAAGCCTTGCAGTGAAGGCAAAGCTTGGGTGCACCTATAGCATTGAGGGTGCGACTTCGCTACAATGTCTCCAAACATTATTGTGTCTCGTCTCAAGGTCCCCATCCAGAGAAGCGGGGACGATCAGCTCAGCAAAGTTCGTCGGCAATGGCTATCGTGTTTGACTCTCCTGACCCACTTCCAATCACTGCTTGGTTGTGCGCAGATGACCGTTCAGGGAAGGTGGTTAACTGAGGTCGAGTGCGCGAGGCTAGCGCAACCCATGGAGTGTGATCAGTGAGTTATTTCTTCCGAAACCTATTTGACATACTTCAAACTTACTGATCCGGGTTCCCACCAGACTCGGGCAGCGCTGCGATAACATCGATCATCAAGCAGTTGAGGCTTTTTAACTCCCTCCAGCGCGCACCAACCAGGTCTCTGACCCACATAACGATATGAAGCGCACTGGATCATTGTTAACTCGACAGTGCACTAAACAGTTCGGTGTGATAGGCCTGTGATGGTACTAAAAGTGATTTTCAACTATCATCGTGTAGGTGGAATCAAGTGAAATCTTGGTTGAATCCGAAACGCCAGACTGACATAATCTGTGTTTTGCTTGTTAGTAATGAACGTCTCCGGTCTATAAGGAGCGATCGCCATGTGGTTCCGTTGCTAGGTTGTCCCAAACAGTATCAGCCGTGCTAGGAACGACTCTGTGATCGTCATTGTACAGACCTTGCTAAACGCTGGCTTATCATATATGTGCGTGTTATGAGTGGGTTGTCTGAGTGGTATGGACCACCAGATGATACTCCCCATGCAATGTGTCGCCTAAACGTTCAGCTACTACCTACCTGAGCTAACGGTTGGGCGTCACCGATTCAGAGCCACTCCACAGTCATATTTACTCGTGTTCACACAGGACATTCAAGTTGATGCGCATGCGGCCCAGCTCAGACTGTATGTTCCAGCAACCATTGTGAGTAAGGTCTATCGGTGTAGCCCGAAGTGTTTAGCCAAGGATGAACACCAACCCAGCATTGTTGCCGTCTTGGATCTTAGGGTATTGGAGAAGAGTCTCAGAACCACCAGCAGAAGCTTGACGACTGAGGTGTTTTTGTGTTTTCTGCACTATATGAGTTGCGTATTATTTGGCTTGTCTATCCAGATCACACTACTCTATTCCGTGTGGCTCAATTCGTAATTTGTCCGTAAACACTGTGGCGGTTGCTGCATATTTCATGGATTAACATCTAAAGTGCGAGACCTCTGTGGCTTTCAGATGCTGTACCAAGAAGTCTTCCTTTCTTATCGGCAGCAATTCTTTCCTTCTGCTTCACAGGAACCCCCTCGCCAGGTATCTGGCTGGATCAATAGCAAAACTATGAATACTCCCCGATCGATTCTCATATTTTTCGTGGGATCTTGCCGACAAGCGGTTCTGAGTCTTTATACGCTAGTGGTGATCGATAGCCATGCGTCTAATGCAAAGACCAAGTGATCATTGCTCACAGCGAACGTTTAACCTTGATGTTGATCGATGGCACTACTGAACATCACTCAACATGCTATATGTATGTGCAGGGAATGTTACACATATATCAATAATGCCGATCGATCTTTCATTCTACTATGCGGTTCTTTTGCTCATCTGTCCATCGTGCTTCCGACAGCATTCCGCCCCTTTTGGACAGATTAATCCAACTGAGACTATCTCTAACCCAGAAGAATTGTTCGATTTGGCAATAAAGTCAAATGACAGCATATCAAATTTCCTTGCTCCACGATTCATGAGGTATGCTGTTTCAGGAACATTTGGCGCGATATGTGCAACTTGTTATCAACAAAACTTCTTGGCATGTGTCATACTCACTAGGATAGGGAGACGAATTGGCAGTGAATCATCCCTTTGAGCACCAAAACTTTGATCGACGCCTTTTATTGACAAACTGGCATTGGTCTCTCAACAATCGGTATGCTCGAAACGAAATTTAAGCCTGATGTTTCCAATAAACATCCACTTCAAGTGTGTCTCTCCGGATGAGACAAATATATTAAAGCTAATCTAACGCATATCTTCATCCATTGTTCTGTCAAAGATGACCAATCAGCTCCTTGCTGTTCTGTCCAATTGTATTTATTTAGTCAAGGTCACTTATGTGCGAAAACTTAATACGGTACGGTTTAAAAAAACCAAACGTTGTCACTCGCATTGCCGAGCCCAGAAGCCGCATCAGCTGGTGAACCGCATTTGCTTAACTCTCAACTTGGATTCCCTGCCCAGCTCCGCTGCTGAGCTGACCAGATTAGTCTCGAATTCTCAGCTAAAAATGCATTTGTCACAATTTCCCCTTCCAGGTTGCCTTTATTGAGCGCTCGTCCAGGAAAGGGCGGGGGAAGAGCTTAGCTGTTGTCACCGCGACGTCCATCTACATCACCTCCGGTGTGGACTTGCTCATCACGGCTTGTACATGAATAGCAGTGCAATATTCTCTGATTCCCTTCCCGACCTCCGGTCTATTACTGACACACAGGAGCTTTTGAACATTAGAAACCACAGGTAACGCACTGTCTCAGATCTGCCTAAACTTAAACCCATCCCTCCAAGCTTGTACACTGTATGCTGTACTTTATTCACGTTCACATCGCTCTCGTTTGAACAGTCGCTCTCCTCTTCTGGTTGAAGAGGTCGAGTTTCGCATTCATTGGAGTTCATCACCAGTGCATATCCTTGACCGTATCGATGTTTAAACTCCAAATATTTGATGTTCGAGTCCATTGTGTTACCTCTACTCCATCAGCACACGCTGGGCGTACATGAATCATCATGTCTGAATGGGTGATGGCGTTCACGCTTGAGCGATATGATTTGTTTGCCCAACGGCGTGAGCGGCATCGATCGATAGGTCGATGCCTCTGTGAAAGCGACCGTTAACTCTCAAACTGTATGAATAGAAACGTTGTAGTCGGTTGTAACATAGAGGCGCGTTTCTCACTCGCACATTGTCACACACTCAAAAGAGAGGTGGTGATCCATAACGAGCCAATCAAATTAGAGTAGGTGACGCACCAACCAGAAGTCAGTATTTCAATCAGTAATTTAATGTACTGTAATCAGTAGTGAGAGAGCCACCTCGTTGCCTGATTATGTCCTTGCTTTTGTTTCAACGTAACATTTGAGTAGGTATATGAGTCTCCGATGGAATCGGAGAGTTTTCCAGTTTCTTGGAGTCATTGCTTGATTTAGAGCGCAAACTATACCCAAACACCTATTCTCAGCCGCTTTCCCCCACGTATTTCTCGTTACGCACTCAGGTCAATAGCTGAATGAACCTGTGCATTTGAACAAGTATGATCTCCTCAGTGGCTCCAAAATCCTCTGCTCTGCATCATTTTAGTAGAAGGCATGTCAGGTGTGGGACAGCAAACCCGTAATAATTTGCACTGGAGTCAGTGAAATTGCCTTTCCGCCTTCCGGTTTGTCTCGGATTCACAAGCTCACCCACAGCAATGCATCATGCTCCGTTCAAACCGTCTGTATTTGTAAAAGTGCACCCAGACGTCCAATGTTCAAACCCTTGGCTATATCAGATGCCGCCCGTCTTGTAAACAGAGTTAATTTATCCTGTCTTGCTGAGAAGCACGGACAGTGGTTTCAGTCCTATTGAAAATCATCAGCACTGCGCATCTCATGGAACTACGCGGAGTTTCAAACCGATGACCTTCAAACGTCCAAGCATTTGATCATGATCAGCTGACGAACGTCGTGATAAACTTGTAGTGAGACTGGATATTGCGCCACTCACCCCCCGATCACAGGATCCACATCAAGTAGACGCGTGTTGGCTGGCTGAAGCATCAGTTAACATTATGAGTTTGATTTCATCTCACAAACTCATCTTTCGAATTGCGCTTTTGATTTTTTTTCTCGGAGCCGAATGTGTTGCTTCATGCCAAAGCCTTGAGCTCGAATTCGATCTGGGTGAATGCGATCGGCGAACGAAAGTGCAGAAGTCTGTTGCAGGTTGTCAACTGGCCTAAGCCCGCACCAGTGAAAGGAAGAAGGCCTTCGCTGCGGAGTTATTTATTAGAAAATGCTAACTGAACAGTTGCAGACTACTGAACATGGAAGTAAAACTCTCATATGCATCTTATTTA